>NW_015386761.1:201552-266055 GCF_001527695.2 Protobothrops mucrosquamatus
ACTTGAGTCAATTCAGTAATACGTTCTGTCTTCCTTAGTCCTCATGTAGTCAAATATTATGGCAGCTATTTTAAGAACACGGACCTCTGGATAGTAATGGAATATTGCGGTGCCGGATCTGTGTCTGATATAATTCGACTACGAAATAAAACGGTATGTGCTGCTTTCAGGATCTGAATAAATACCTGAGGGGTTTTTTTGGATAAAATTTTTAGGTAAAAGTTATAAACTTTGGCCTGCTTTATTGAGTAATAAAAGATCTGAAAGTGCAGAAATTGAACATTCTATGTTCCACTGGAAGTTGTTATTACTGGAGATCAATAAGTTGCATTACCCTCTTGTAGCCTTCTCCATCCTTGTCCTAATAGAAGACATGAATTTTAAGTGACAGTAATAGGGTCTTAGCAATAACTATTTAGTAAGTTTCCTTCTACAGTTGATGGAAGATGAAATTTCTACAATAATACAATCAACACTGAAAGGACTGGAATACCTACATTTCATGAGGAAAATACACCGTGACATCAAAGCTGGCAACATATTACTTAATACAGAAGGACATGCTAAACTTGCAGATTTTGGGGTAGCTGGCCAGCTTACTGTAAGTATAGAAACTACTTATACACCTCTTCCTATATTGTGCAAATATTTGTTTTCTTTTAAAACCCATTGTTGGGAGCATAGTAATCTATTAACAATAGTTTACAAACTGTAATGACTGGATGCAAACATCACAAAATGCCAGTATCCAAATAAACATTATAGTTTAATAGATATGTAAACCAAGCAGGAGTGTATTTTCTGGATCAAACATTACTATATAATATGAGATGGTCACCGGAGTACTACTGGCACATATAAATAATCTGATTTTCTAAAATGGTAAGGTTTAGATTTTTAGAAATTATATATTTTCATTTGAATCTATTTCTATTAATTTGGATGTGCACAAATCGGGGAAAAATGTTTTCAACCCGGAACCATCAGATTCTGGAGGTTTTGCTAACTCGTACAGGTCAGACATCATATAGAAGAATTGAAATTCAGAATGCTTTGGTTGTTTAGATTTTGAATGAAACAAAATCCAGACAGGTTGAATAGGACAAGGTTGATTGCTCCCAACCCAGCATATCCCATCGGCTTGGCCATCCCTAATCTTCTCACCACTTTTTTTTCTTACTCCCCTCTCTGCCACTCTGCTGGATTGGAAGCATCACTCATAGCCCAGCACAAAATGTCCTGTCAGCTTGCCAGTTCTCTGACTGACCTTGCCAGCAGCGTCAGAAGGGCATATGCTATCTCCTGGTCGTTTTGCCTTTCTCATCTCTTATCCTCTAATGTCCTTGGCTTTTTTTTTTGCCTCTCCTCCTCCTTCCTGCAATGAAGTTATATGTTCCAGTAGAAGCTACTCTGTACAGAGTATTTTGCCCATCTCCGTTATTAAATATTTTGAAAATTCTAGGAGATGGGTTATTATTATATTTTTATCCCATTTCTTGTTATGTATATGTAACTTGGGATGGCTAACTTACCTAATATCCCTTCTTCCTTCTATTTTCCCCACAACATCAACCCTGTGAGGTGAGTTGGACTGAGAGAGTGACTGGCTCAAAGTCATCCAGCTGGATTTCTTGCCTAAGAGAGCCCTAGAACTCATAGTCTTCTGATTTCTGGAGGAGCATATTCACCACTGCACCACACTGTTGCAGGGACGTTTAATATAATTTACAATATCTGTTAATTATAAAGTCACAATGTAGCTTATAGAATATTTGAAAGCATTTGAACAATTGATTAGCAGATATTTTTACCAGATTCCTTTTAAATAACTAACTTCCTTAAACATTTGCCTCTGTTCATAGGACACTATGGCAAAAAGAAATACTGTGATAGGAACTCCATTCTGGATGGCACCTGAAGTGATCCAAGAAATTGGATACAATTGTCTGGCAGATATCTGGTCTCTGGGTATCACCGCCATTGAAATGGCTGAAGGAAAACCTCCATATGCTGATATTCATCCAATGAGGGTAAATGCTGGGTAACTAATCCAAGATACGGAGATGATTGTAGCTTTACTGCACAAGTAGAGTCCTAATTCTCATTATCTTTGGTTTGATCCTACTTTGCTAGATGTAATCTCTTTTTTTATAGATATTTTATTGGTTTTTAACTATAACAATCTCCAGTTCCTGGTGTACAGCGTGTTGTCTTGGTTTATATTTTAACAAGAAAAAAAGGACAGTAATAATTAACAGTCAATAATGATTAAATTTGATAAATCCATAATTAATATATTAATTAATGATACATTTATTTGATCTTCCCTTTTCCCATTTGTATTTTCCTTCTTCAATCTTAGCCAAAATATAATTCTTAATATTTTCAATATATAAATGATTAGATATGGGCATTTTTTATATTTATACAAATAATAATAATCTCTCTATATAATATTTTTTTAGCTTATATTATTCTCATAACCATCATTTCATTAGTTCAGCATACATCCTATTTTTATAATTTTTGTTTGCTTAGATTCCCTTACATTCAATCCAATTCTTATCAGTCATAATTTCTTCATATTAGTCATCTCACTGTCTAAATTTTCCCGTTTAGGTACATCATCCCAATATTTTATGTCATGCATTATAAAAATACTATACTTTTTATCTGTCTTATAGTATCTAGATATAACATTCTTTTTAATCAGTTAATATTTTACTTATATATTAATAAAAGTTACATCAACCTACCATTTTAACATTTCATATATTATAAAACATGCTATATTACTTAAATCTCATTATCCTTCTTGTTATAAAGATAATGTTTGAAATTCTCTGTTCTTTTAGCCATAGTCAAACAAATGTTTACTCACATAATAGTCCATCTGGTAGGGCAAGTCAAATCTCTTGCATCTGTCTCTGATCTTCTTTTGCTGAGTAATTTTCCAAGTTGATGTAATCTGCTTACCCAAAAGTTCCTATATTTTTACAAATGTTGGGAATACAAAAGATGAAGTAAGTAAGACAAATTCTTTCTGTCCCCCAAACTTTAATAGTTCTCCTAATAATTCCATTTTTCTTGTTGTATCAGAACCTTGTAGATTTTTTCCTGTTTGTGTCAAATTGTAATTCTTTTCCTTTGTTATTTCATCAATTTGATCATACTCTTCTAGTTTGTAATCTGCTGTCTGATTTGTTTGTTCCTTTGTTGTTATTTTCTGGGTATTTTTTAATTGTAGAGTTAGATTGGAAATATGCTTATTTAAATCTTCAAAGTTGTTTTGAATTTCGTCATAGTTTGAATCTATTATTATTTGTGTTTGTCCTAACATTACATATATTTCCTCCTGGAAAGTATTTATCTTGCCTTGAAGTATTGCTTCTGGAGGCCCTTGATTTTCCAGGCTAAGTCCTTCTATATGTTTCTGTTAACTCTTCTTAGATAATAAAAGGTTTATCATTTTCAACCCACTTTAAGCAAGAAGTTAGATTCAGTAAAGTTCAAAGTTATTTGAATGTGAATATGTAAATATATTTAAATGTATCATAGTACCATTGCTAATTACAGTTAGTCCTTGACTTATGACAACAATTGAGCCCAAAATTTAAGTTGCTAAGTGAGATATTTGTTAAGTGAATTTTGCTTCATTTTACAACCTTTCTTGATACATTTATTAAATGAATCTCTGCAGTTGTTAAATTAGTAACACAGTTGTTAAATGAATCTGGCTTCCCCATTGACTTTGCTGGTGAGAAGGTTGCAAAAGGTGATTACATGACACCAGGACTCTGCAACCATCACAAATATGAACCAGTTGCCAAGTGTGAAAAACAGTGCCGTTGTAACTTCAAATGATCACTAAATGAACTGTTGTAAGTTGAGGACTACCTGTATATTGAAACAGAGGATGAAGACCACTAGGACAGCTTTTCCAATCTGGGTCATTCAGATAATTGGGGTTGTCATTGCATTTAATATGTTGGGGAAGACTGCAGTAATGTACGGTTCCAGCCTTGTGCTCTGAAGCGGGACATTGTTATCCTTTAATATTTTCTGCGAGGCCAAGAATGACAGTCTGTATATCTATTTTTTGCTTACTTATAACATGGCAAAGGGCAAAAACCAATATTGTTATTTGCAGGCAATTTTCATGATTCCAACAAATCCACCACCAACATTTCGAAAGCCAGAACTATGGTCAGATGAATTTACAGATTTTGTAAAACAGTGTCTTGTGAAGTGCCCAGAACAAAGGGCCACTGCAACACAGTTGCTTCAGGTTAGTATCTGCTCTTCTGGAATGGAAGGAAATATGGAGCTCTTCCCTCCACATACATGTTTAGAGAGCTTAACAAAGTAGAATTTTCTTTTGAGTTTTTAATGGGGGATGAGAGGAGAATGAGAAGTTTCCCCCCCTTTTTGGGGGGGGCTTTCAATTTCATTTTACCAAAATTTGAAAAATTGTGTCCCTGAATTTTGGGAGTTCCCAAAGATGCTAGAAGGGACAGGCTAAATCCTGCAGATTGGACCTCTCTGTTCTAGGCTATTAAGTTATTATAGAATAGCGTATCAGATTTTCCTTTTTTGTATAAATTATATAAGTTGAACAAAATTGACCCGATCTTGCATTAAAGTTACTACTGGCATTCTCTTTGGAGTTGTATTGACTGATTTTTTTCTTACCGCCTTTAACTTTTTTGTTAAAAATATATATATTTGTTTTTTAGCACCCTTTTGTAAAAAATGCCAAAGGAGTTTTCATCTTACGAGATATGATAAACGAGGCAATGGATATTAAACTAAAAATTCAGCAAGCTCAACAGCGTGACTTATTTCATGACGATGAAGAAAATTCAGTGAGTGCTAAAGCCATTAAGTTTTCTGTAGTAGCGTTATAAATTCTTTTTTTCCCCATACTGTTCTAATTGAGTCTATTGTTTAATATTTATTTATTACTAGTATTTGTGTGTCAATCTGTTCCAACCAGTTCTGAGTACTAGATAACATAACCTGAAAATTAAAAATACAGTAATTAATTTCTTAAGTGTTTTAAATTAATTTCTTAAATCTGGTAACTTTTCCTTTAAAAAAACCACCTCTTCAAAGGTGAAAGCGTCAACAGACTGCAAGATGAATTTGCTGCAGTCTTTCCCACTGGTCTGGGCCCCCACCTCTTTCCTTCCTATCCTATGAGGAGGAGGAAATAACAGGACCATTGCTTTATGGATGGTATGTGCTCATTCAATCCCTCTAAGGCAGTGGTTCTCAACCTGTGGGTCGGGACCCCATTTGGGGTCGATCGACCATTTCATGGGGGTCGCCAAGCAAGGCTGTCTGCCATTTTTTTTGTCCGCCATTTTTTTGTCTGCCATTTTTTTCCCCTTTTCCGGCGGGTGCCTTACCTCCCTTGGGCTGGGCCAGCTGGTGGTCGGCCTGCTCCGTCTCTGCTGCTTGCCAGCTACGCCTCGGCCGGCGCAGGGGGCGGAACCACGTATGCGTGGCGCTCCCGGGCAGGGAAAGTCCTCGACTTACGACCGGTTGGGTAGTCCTCGACTTACGACCGGTTTAGTCCTCGACTTACGACCGGTTGGGGTTGCGGCATTAAAAAGGTTGAGAACCACTGCTCTAAGGCCTTTTGTGTATTGAGAGTGATGAGATATTGGCAGGTTCCATGAAATGCCAGAAAGCCAAGGCTCAGCCCCATAAGGCACCTGAGAAAGGACTTCATGAATGCTGCTTTGAGCTCCTAAAGGAAAGATGGAGTGCAATCTAACAAACGAACTATAGGAAGGCAAGGTTTTTGACACCTGCTTTGAACTGTGAGCAAACTATCAGTTATATCATCTGCTTCAGAATTATATCGTCTTCTAAGTTTGCCTTTTTCTTCTATTTTATTTTCTAAACATGGCAGTCATTTTTGTGATCTTTGTTAATTCCTCTAACAAAGAGGAAACAACTTCAAAAATTAGCATTTGCTGCCTCATACGTTTGCTGCTCTTTTTTGTTTTGGCCATCCTAGCTTATTGTCTGTGGGTCATTTTGATATATGGAAGCCAGTTGAGTACAAACATGGTTGCTCTGTTACAGATGTTTCTCTGCAGTTCATTAGATATAATTTAAATTTCTTAATATCCCTACTTCCCATTCTTGATGTTTAATGACAGAATTGTGTGCCATCAAATTAGCATCAGTGACCACATAGATCAATTTCCTCCAAGATGATTTGCATGGTCTTTCAGGTCTTCCAATAGAGTACCCATTGCCACTGTAATTCCAATCACGTTTTGGTGGTCATCCTCTTGTCTTCCAGTAACATCCTCTTGTCTTCCAGTAACAAAATAAATCTCACGATGGAATATTTTACTATCCATTTGTGGCCAAAAGAAGAAAACAAATTAACAGGTAGTCCTTGATTTACAACAGTTTATTTAGTGACCGTTCAAAGTTACAACAGCAGTGAAAGAAGTGACTTATGACCACTTTTCACAGTTACAATTTTTGTAGCACCTCCACGATCATGTAATCAAAATTCAGATGATTGGCAACTGGTTCATATTTATGACTGTTGCTGTATCCTAAGGTCATGTGATCAGCCTTTAAGACATTCTGACGAGCAAAGTCAGTGGGGAAACCAGATTCACTTAACAACTGGATTACTAACTTATCAACTGCAGTGATTCACTTAACAACTGTGGCAAAAAAAGTTGTAAAATGGGGCAAAACTCAGTTAACAGCAATTTTGGGCTCAGTTGTCGTAAATCAAGGACTACCTGTATGATGCTGTTTGGTGAGTTTTACAAATATGTTTGGAAACAAACCACATATTCTTGCTTCACTTTTGTTGCTATGGTAATTGAAGAATCATGATGCCTTGAACGATTCTAGATGACTAGAGTTACCTTCCTTAAGTTAGAAGTTTTTCTTGTCTCTCGATGTAGGAAGAAGATGAAATTGATTCTAGGACCATGGTTCGAGCAAGGGGACAAGAGACGGGTACAATCAGAGCTGCTTGTGGAATGAGTGAAGGTGTCAATACCATGATAGAATACAATGACACTTTAGCAACACAATTGGGAACAATGGTCATAAATGCAGAAGATGAGGAAGATGAGGGAACCATGAAAAGTAAGTGCTTTTTAAAATTATTCAGCAAAAGCAGGAGCAAGGATACTCAGTAATTCAATGTAGAAAAAAATATTAAAAATATATTGCCAATAAAGGTGACAATTCATGTAAATTTGGTTGTTTCTGCTAGATAAGAAGAAAAGAAGAACTTGTTTTAGAAGGAGGTACTGTAGCCAATGTTTGTCAACTTAGATGCACAAATTTAATTGGTTAGAAGACTCTATGAATGAACTTTTTATGTAGCAACAGTGTACAATAAATATGGTGCTAGCTGTTGAACAAAATCATTATACTTGTGAATAAATCTAGAATTTTTAATATCAAAATCCACATCTGGTTGAATTTATCCACAAGTATATATAGTAACACTTTTTACAAGTACCTGTATTTTCCATGGATGCTTGTGGATACACCCATTTGCGGATAACCAACCCCTGAATTTTTAACTACAGTATTATAAAAAATGGTCAGCTCAGTGGCACATTTATGATGCATTTTGGTTAAAAAAGCTGAGAGTCAGCTTATCCACAGATAGGTTTATACATGAATAGATATTGTAAAAACTATGTTATTATTACAGTAAAACATTCTTTTTCTCAGTTTAATATTAGCACAGCAAATGGCCCCTAAAGACCCTTTTGGGTTACCAGATTATATTTCTCAAATATCAGCCATCCCAAAGTGCTAATGGGAGGACTATATTTGAAACACAGATGTTTCTGGGATATTAAGTGTCTTCTGGGAACCCGGTTTGAAAAGCATCCGCTCGTAGTTGTCATTGCTGCTGTTTTATGAATTTGAGGTATGGTGGAACTGAAAGGGTTCTGCCATTATCCTAAATCCTATCCTAATAGGGGATATATAGAGGAGGGGAAAACACTTTGTGTGGCTTTTGGGGCAACACCAGTGGCAGATGGCCTGCTTTATATGTTTGTGGTTTCAAATTACATTAATTAGTTAATGTAGCTAGCTGCTAACTTCTTGTGGGCTGTTATAAAGTTTTTTTCTGCATATTTTGGATTATTCTGAGTATTTCCATGGGAAAATTTTAGAATTATTGTTTTTTTGACCTGAATGGTTTCTTGTAATGACAGCCAGGCTCATGTTTATCTTGCTCAATGATTGATCTCTCTGTGGAGAGTTTTATTACTATCAAAATAAAGTTAAAAAAACATTTAGTAATTTTTAAAGTATGTAGTTGCATCTGTTCGTTTTTGTTTAACTTCCTGAAATTTTATTAATACCATTGTATAAATGAAAATGAAATGAAAATTCAAAGTAATATTTTACTCCATTATATCATTCATATTCCTGCAAAATAACATCTGGATAGAATAAAATAGAAATAGAATAGAAACTTTATTGTCACTTGGAATGTACACTAATTGGCATACATTAGAATGAAATGTCATTGCATATAGCTCTCAGGGTCACCACCTCCAATATACACTACATAAATATGATATACATACATACATGAATAAATACAGAATTATGCATATACCCACATATATTATATGACACAGAGAAACAACACAGTCTAGTTTGGATTATGTATACATGTGCATGGCGAAAAAAACGAATCTTGCAAATTTACCAGACGGATGGCATAGGGAACAAAGCTACTACAGAATCAGATAGTCCTGCTAGAAATACTTCAAAACCTCTTCCTTCCAGAGGGGAGCAACAGAAACAGGCTGTAAAGTGGGTGTGTGGGGTCTCTAACAATGCTTTGAGTTCTAAGCACATAGCACTTATCAGCAGCATCCTGAATACCAGGGAGTGAGCTTCCTACAATCTTCTTGGCTGTCCTTACCAATCTCTATATGGACATTCTATCTGAGGCACTACTGCCACCAAACCAGACAGTGATGCAGGTTGTTAAAATGCTTTCAATCGTGCCTCTGTAAAAAGTGGGCAAGACAGAAGGAGAGAGATGTGATCTCCTCATCCGACGCAGGAAATGGAGACACTGGTTTGCACACTTCACTAAAGATGACATATGGAGAGACCAATTCTGATTGTTAGTTATCTGCACCCCCAGATACTTAATACTGTTAACACCTCTACAGCTGCATCCTTGATACTGAGTGGAGTATGACTGCCAGCTCTCCTTTGTTTTATCATCATTTAGAACCAGATTACTTTTATTGCACCAGTCCACCACAGCCTTCACCTCTTCCCTATAAGTATCTTCATTGTCTGCATTCTTCACAATGTCTGCATTCACAATGTCTGCATTCTTCACAATGTGATTCATGGCAGACTTGGCACAGCAGTCGTGGGTCATCAAGGCAAACAGTAGCGGACTCAGGACATAGAATTGGAAACTTTCTTTCCAACTCACACAAACTGGGGCCTATCAATAAGGAAATCAAGTATCCAATTACATAAAGGAGTATTAAAACCTAATAGGCCCAGTTTGTTCACCAGATGCTGAGGAATGATTGTGTTGAATGCCAAATTAAAATCAACAAACAGCATTCGCACATGAGTATTCTTTCCCTCCAGTTCCGCCAAGCTAAGATGAAGCACACAGGAAAGTGTATCTTCTACAGAACAGTTCTTCCAATAGGCAAACTGTAATGAGTCTAATGTAGCGGGAGGGCATGAAACCATATAGTCCTTCACCAATCTCTCAAAACACTTCATCATAATAGAAGTGAGTGCAACTGAGTGTATTTGTAATCACCATATCTCTGTATTTACTCTGATTTAAGTAAGGAAAAAGCCTGAGATCTTGAGAGTTCAGGGATAATTTCTCGACCCACTCTGAAAGTCTGGGTGCCCATCATGCTCACCAAAAACTGGTAAAACAACTGCATTTACAACATCATCTGGGTTCTGTTGGCATAGTTCTGGTTTCTTTCACTTTCATTAGTTCTAGTTGAACAGGTGATTTGTTTCTTGATGGCTGTTCTTAATCTTCCTTTTTGATTCCTCTTGCACTTTCTCAGTTCTGTGGTTGTCCTAGTTGTATTTTATATCCGTGCCCTTCTGTTTGCAGAGCTTTTACTTTAGAGCTATAATGTGTATAGTGTATTCCTTTGTTAAATGTTTATCTGTTTGTAACTAAGGCATCCAGTTGGGTATGAATGTTACTGAGATTATGTTACTAAGAATGTCTCTAGGATGGTGCAGAATGCATAGTAAGTTGTGAAGCTTAATGGAAAGCAAAAACAAAAAGATAATCAGCTATCTGAATCTGCCATTGAGATTAATACAAAATTTAAGCGTTAAATAAGGAAAAGCTAGTGTGAGTGATGAGTGATGTGTAGTAGAGATAGTTATTACATAGAATATTTACAGATGCTTATACTACAAATGGACATGGTTATAAAATGCTTGCTTAAACTATGGTGATTGATCCCCCAGATTATTGAGCATATCAATAAATGCCTTATTAAATACTTATTTTCAAACACATCATTGTAAGAAAAGGAATTTAAGATGGAATATTTTGTCTTTTCTGCTATAGGCAGAAGTCTATGATTTATTTTTGGATCTGTAATATTTCAGTGACAAAAAGTGGAACAGTTTGGGATTAAGATGAAAGATTTAAATTGTTTAATTTCTATCCATGTGATCTTTCAATACATGCTAGAATTTGCAGCTTCCATTCAATTTTTCTTGGCCTGCAAGACTTTATTTCTAAATATGAGGTGTGCCTTCTGCGTGAAATCTTCCTACTTTAAATTAGGGATTGTACTGCGTTGTGAACTTTAGTGTAATTTCGTGTTAATATTATCTGGCTTTAGCAGAAAAAATGATGCAATGGAGCATCAACTAAAAGATACAGCAATGAGAGCAGTTAATCAAAAGGGGGAGCTCCAACATAGCTTCAAGTGATAGATTAGTAGAAAGTTGACTCAGAACTTATTTTCTCTTTAGTGTTATTAACAATGTTAAAAACAATTACTTAATTATTCTAACTATTGCATAAGGATCATTTAGTATGCATCTATAGTATGTCCCTAATATTTATTTATTTTGTCAGGCTCCAAAAACCAGGAAAGACACACACAGTTATTTCTAAGTAGTTTCCTTTATTGTTTTTCGCCTATAGACAAAATTTTTTACCAAACTGAAGCAAACTACTTACATCACTAAAATATATTCAGAACTTTTAGGAAGGAGCTGTCTTGATTCTCTTTCTTCAACCAAAATATCTAACTTTGCTGTCTCTTACTTCTCTGGAATGTAGAACCTACCTCCCTTCTGGGAATCCAGACGTTCTACCACATATACAATGGGTTAACGAGAGACTGACACAAATGCCTGTGTTAGTATTACAATCATCAGGAAACTTTTTTCTGAGTTTTCTATCATGTTAAATCTAGGGATATTTAGCTATTTGGCTGCGAAGCAGCAAAGATGCTTCAGTGAGAGTCTGGGTACATGTGTCTGGGCCTCCTTACCTGCACCTTTTCCTGGGATCACACTTTAGATGCAGATCCAGGAAAATATGCTTTTAATGAGTTGATGAATGGGGATGGATGGGCAAGGTTGCACCATGTTGACATCTCAAACACATATTTTCTTAGGGTTTCATGGCTATTACCACTTCTTTAAGAGATACTGGAAAATGAAGCAAGCAAAACCCAAAACAACTAATAGCACGTGAAGATTCATAAGCTGAGAAATGATAAAAAGAAGGAAGCTTGTGACATAGATGTGCAAAGAGAGGTGTGGGTGTGTGGAAACAAATATATTATGGAGTGCAAGCAGCAGTTTTCAGAAGAATGAGTTAAAAAGGACGCATCCACAAATGATATGAATTAAAACTGGAACCGGGTATACTAGGGCAGGTGTCTGCAACCTTGACAACTTTAAGACTTGTGGACTTCAGTTCCCAGAATTCCTCAGCCAGCTATGCTACTAGGGTTTCTCAGCCTAAGTAATTTTAAGATGAGTGGACTTCAGTTTCCAAAATTGGCTGGCTTGGAGTTTGAAGTCTACTTGTCTTAAAGTTGAAGAGAAACACTGTTGTACATAGTATGTGAAGAATGTTTATGGTTACTATTTTCTATCCATTGAAAACCAATGTCAAGCTGACCTGCAAGTGTCTTCGTGGCCCTGAAACATAGAGATGAATATCATTTTTTTCAAGGTGACTTGTGCCATGTTCAATATATGGAGTGCTCCACATACATTTATTTCTAAGGCTCTGTTTTTCTCTTTATCACTTCCGCAGCAATAACTTATTTCACATTTCATTAAATTGATTTAGCTGTAAAAATTTATCAGCCTTGTATAGGATTCTTCATGGGAAATAGTTTTTAATGATCACTATAACTAAATGGTGTTTTAAATGCAGTTGGATTGAGGTCATTAATATCCTAGAGTGGCTCATATTTCATGCCACTCTATTCGTGTTAAATGAAAAAACATTAAATGGAAAAAAAGAATTATAATCCGTTTCCTCATAAAATAGGTATGTGATAAAAGTGATACATATGAGTTTTTATCTGTTGGGCCTAACATTGAGTTTTTTTCTTCTTAGATATACTTTCAGAGAAAATATTATTCATCAGAAATATGTAACATTTGATTCATGAGGATAGTAGGGAATCTTCTACCCTCGTCTGGCATTTTGTATTTGGTTTTGATTGGTTCTTGCAAGTCTGTGTCCTCCATGATTATACCATCCTTAAATCTATTTTGATGAAGGCTGGTATAAAAACATTTGAAATAGAGAAAACATGTTGAGAAGTAAAACAGACCCTGTTAAGAAAATGTTCATCAGTATTATTTTTGATCTATTGCTTGGACCAAGAGGTGGAATATTTGCTAGTGCATTTCTTTCCAAGGTCGGTGCTTGAATTACATTCTTTCATATTTATTGGTTTTGGCAACAAGGCAGTTCAATGCTTTTTACTTCTCTGAGTGAATTAAAATATTTGCTTCCTTCCAATAAGTATTATGTTTTGAAAAAACAATATAAGTTTTATTGACATGAATTAGGATGTTCTTTAGTTTCATTTGTAATGTTTGCCACTACCTCATACTACTGTGTACCAGGAAAAAAATTAGGGGAACATTTCATCTCTTTCAATGCAGGCTTTACAATTTGGCTGTTAAAACTACTCTTGGGTGTCTTAAACCTACAGGATTGAACATCCCAAGAAATCTATGGCATTTTGGTCAAGCTTTCCTCTGAACTCCAATTTAGATTCCTTTCTGCTTGTGTGCAATTTTGCCATCTTGCTTTGCTTTCTCCTGTACTACATATGTAGTTCACTGTGCTCTTTTCAATTTTCATCTTTTCGTATCAGCACCCAGTGAACATTCAGACTGACGAGATTGTGACATCACAAAAGTAGCAAATGTTCAAATTTCAAAGTATTCTTTTTATTGCTGAACTTGG
Source organism: Protobothrops mucrosquamatus (assembly GCF_001527695.2). Lineage (NCBI taxonomy): Eukaryota > Metazoa > Chordata > Lepidosauria > Squamata > Viperidae > Protobothrops > Protobothrops mucrosquamatus. Next base: position 215,054 of record NW_015386761.1, read on the forward strand.
AGACTGAAATGGTTTATTTATTTATTTTTAAATAGAGACAGTCCCTGGATTGCACAAATATTCCTTTTCAAGAACCCTTCCATAAGCTAATGGTTCTATAGCATTGCACCCATAAGTAAAATGAGGACTTTCAGTTTTGACTAGACACAAAATTGTGGTTGCTATTTTGGTATGCACAGGAGGAAGAGTTGCAATCCACATAAGATGAGAAACCTAGTTTTCCAGAGAGTAAAAAGACAGGTGGGGAGAATTTTTCCCCAGCCTTCAAGATTCTGTTAACATAATTCTGTTACAACAAAGATAGAGTTAGGACTCATAGTTCTGCTTCTTCTCTAGACTATTTCAAAGGGCTAACATCAATCTTTTAAGACTCTTACTTTCTTTCTAAGAGAGCCAGAAGATTTTGGTTGGAGTTTTTGTAACGGTCTCCAGTGCTCAGAGGACACTTACATTCACCAAGCACCTAGTTGCTGCATTGTTACAACACCAGCAACACATGTATGTACAAGTAACTAATTTACAGAATGCTATCATAAAACTAATAGAACAACTGGGACAGAATTTGCCCCAACCTAGGGAAGCACGACAAAATGCAGCTCTTCCTTTTGTCCCCCAAGGTCATTCTCACGTATCATTATATTAGAAAAGTAAAGCTCATCTGCTTCATTCAATAAGCTTTTCACTTGGTAATTTCTCATGCTGAGCAATGGCTCTATTTTCTCAGTAAAATTGGAGATCTGAAACAGTATAATTATAGGAGCCTCAGAACAGCATCCTTTAAATGTGTAGACAAAGCATGATTGATCACATATTTTTAAGGGAGAGCTGAAGGTGCTTTAATAACAGGGGTTTTTTTTCTATTACATCTTATGCCTGGTTTCCAGTTTTGAAAAAAACTTTTATAGGAGATGGCTTTATTATGGTTACAGATAAGTTCTTTCTGCTTCCAGAATGGCTTTTTATGCATTTTAAAAAAACCTTATCAGTTGTAAAGTTTAAGAATACTGAAATCATATAGCATTATTGATATTGCACACTGATTCATGAAGTTGAGATCTAATGTCTAACCATTTAGCACTTTATCATAAAATTGTTTTATTGAGTACATTAAAAAGTAGGAATAAATAACAGCTAGTTACTTTGTACTGAGCACGTCTTTCTGTTTTAATTATAGACCTGGCTTATACACTACACAAAGTTTGTTTAACTAAGGTTTACTGAATAACCACCAATTATGAACACAATGGCTGGCTTCATACTTGTTAAGACAAAAGCAAACAAGCAATATTTAAACAAAACAGAGATGTTCTGCTGAAGTCTTAGGTCAGGGAACGGCTCCTTCTGGGAGAAAGCAACCACATACAGAGCCAAATTTGGAGCTACTCAGGCACCAGAAGATTTCTGAACAAACAGCCACTCTGTCTTGCAAGGAATCCAACTTGAGCCTGTTTCGAGCCATCAAGTCCCTGACAGTCTCCAGATACCGGGTCAGGATATCCATTTAATTTCTCTTTTAGCCCAGGGTAGAGATTTAGTTATCATCAGCATAGTGATGATAATCTTAACATTGACCAACAGATGATTTTTGCTAGAGGTTTCATAAATGTTAAATAAGTTGGGGATCAGCCATGCCTTGGATCAGCCCATACTGGGCTGATGAACTTTCTTCCTCCTTCACTTTCAACACTGCTTAGGGAGGAGCAGAATTGCTGTAAAACAGATTCCTTCAATCCCAAGTGTTGCAGTTGGTTCAGAAGAGTACTTATTGAAGCTCTGTGCTATTGAGACTCAATCTAACACAGTGTTTCTCAACCTTGACAATTTTAAGGCATGTGGACTTCAACTCCCAAAATTCCACAGCCAGCATAGCTGGCTGTGGAATTCTGGGAGTTGAAGTCCACATGCCTTAAAATTGTCAAGGTTGAGAAACACTGATCTAACAGGATCAGCACAGTGGTAATCCAGGTCCCCTTGGAAGTCATCTTCAAGAGTGACCAATAAGGTTTCCCTAGATTAAAAAACCACAATAAAATATGAATGTTTAAAAACATCTATATTCAGAGACCAATGGGTAGGCTATCTAACCATTGAAACACAGTCTGGATCAGTCTGGGATCTGCGGATATTTTACCCTCAATCTCCTTTTTTTCCCCCCTGCAACTTCTATTTTTTTCTCTTTATTCTCTTTAGTCTATACAGTATCTCTGTTCATATAAAAATAGCCATTAACTTACTTTTGCAATCCATTATTATGGTCTAATAAAATAGCACATGACTCTCATTGCTAAAGGTAAGACTTATGGTGGTCCTCATTTCTAAGTTAGACATCCCAAAAATTTTTTTGCACCTGTACTTTTGTGGTACTTTAACATATCATTATGTAAAATGAGTTTCAGTAAAATGAGTTTGCAGTAAGCAGGAAAAGATTCTTGACTTTAGTAATTCAGAAATCTATAGTTTACTTTTATACTTGAATACTTCTAGGAATGCCAGTTAAATTGCTATTGTCATTTTAAAGATTTATATTAATATTTTAGACGGTATGCACAGACTATCTTGCGTACCTTGAAATATTAACAATTGACCACCTCCTTATGGGAGTTCACTTTGCCATTTGTCTCTGCCATGAATAGAACATTATCCTTATAAAGTTTTTTTCATGCTGTCTGTCACAACACACATATAGGATTACAAATAATAAAAATTGATTCATTAAAATTTTGGAATTACGGTTTTATAACGTACGGGAGATGACCTCAAAGAGTAGCTGCATTGATGGGTATGGCCAGTTGCTGAGCTCTCATTTGCCAGAAGATTTCATCCCACAGTTTCAAAACTTTGGACAGCCATCCTGAACTAAGGTTCTCAAATAGGCTTCTCTAACTAGGTTTATTAAAAGGATAGAAGTTACAGAAATCCCAAAACTAAATCCTTCACTTCCCAATTTATTTCTGATTTTATTAGGGCAGGCCTTTCTTCTTTTTCCTGGTAAGAGTCTTTTGTAGATAATGTGCAGATAATGGAAGAATGTCAAATGTTCTGAATTTGCAATATTTTTCAAGCCATCACCCATTCTCTGAGGCACCCACTCTCTTCTCGACTATAGCACCCAGAGTGTTTGCTACCACTTAGTAGGGTATTTGTGACATACAAAAAAAAATGGAATCATTTGAAAAAACTCAGATGGAGTAGGCATTTGGTTAAGAGCATTGGGGGAATGCTGAGAGACAGAGATTAGGGGGCAGGGAATCGCTCACCTTGAGGCAGACCACCAGCTCAATCCCAAGATCCAAGTGCTTTTTAATTGCAGCAACTTTAATAAACTCTGTTGGGGCTGGAATTACCATGACTGATTCTTTGAAATGTTGCACTACTTTCTAGGTAGATTGACTCATTGTTTTCTCCCTATGCATTATAGTTCTGTTCTTGTTAAAAGTCTAAGAAACTTCCTAAGGTCCTTTACGTAAGTTACATTAAAATCAAGTAGGGCTACATTAAAATGAAGAACTGTGCAATGAGTTGCCTGAAACTTCATGGTCATGAACACCTGTGAAACATTAAGGAAAAGTTTACATTTGTGTGCTACTTTAATTTTTATTTATTTTCATAAGTAAATAAATAGTCCAGCAACATGATATAACTGTTTCGTATTTGGTGGTACATGTATTTATTTATCTGTAAAAGGTTTCCCTCTCCAGCTGAGTCTAACTCCAGGAGGTGGTGCTCATCTCTGTTCTTAGTCAAGGGAGCCAGCATTGCCCAGAGACATTTCCACGGTCATGTAGCCAGCATGACTATATGCCGAGGCACATGGAATGCTATTACCTTCCCACTGAAGTGGTACCTATTTATCTACTTGCTTTTTGTATACTTTCGAACTGCTGGGTGGGCAGGACTTGGGGCAAGCAATGGGGGCTGACCCCTGACTGTTGCAGCTGACAAACTCAGGGTCTTTAACTACTGAGCCATTAGACCCCTCTTATTTATCTGAGTAATATATAATCTGGCAGGAGGGATCTTAAGTAAATGACTTTTCCAGTTCTTTTAGCCTAAGATGCCAGGAAATGAGACACTGCTAATTTTCATATATTACATTAAGTCAGAATTCCTGGTGAGTTGATTAAACATATGCTTCTTCAGCTTAAGATTGTTTAGTAAAGACTGGTTCTGGGCAAAGTTATTTGCACATACCTGTTTTACAATTGCTGAGATCTGGAATTTCTGGATTATCCCTGAGACTTGGCCAGTCTCTCCCTTTTTAAAATAATAAAAATGAAAAATAGCTGGACTGTGTTTCCAAACTAAAGGACCAGTATCTCTACCATTATTTTAATTTAATTTTTGAACAATGCCTTCTCACATCATGGAAATGGCTGTTGACGACTGGCTGTTGATGGGCGCTCCATCACTGGAGATTTTTAAGAAGAGACGAGACAATCACCAGTCTGAGATGGTATAGGTTTTCCTGCTTGAGCAGGGGGATGGACTAGAAGACCTCCAAGGTCCCTTCCAGCTCTATTCTATTCTAAGACCAATCCTTAGCTTTAGAAGCATATCCCAACTCTGGAAAAAGCTTTAAAAAAAAGAAGAAAGGGAACTTTTGGTATTAGAGGACAGTGTAAATGATTGGACAGCATCAACTGGTAGAGTGCTAGAGAGGTGCAGGAAAATGGGGTATTTGAATTGGGGGAGGAGAAGTAATAAATAAGAGAAGAGAAACAGCACAAGGTTTCTACTTATTTTCTGGGTGGAGGGTTTTTTTGTGCATGTGTGTACAACATTTGTATTTGCATTTTGGAAGTATATGTGAGGAAAATGGCTTTGTGAGTGAACCTTGTATTGGCTTAAAGAGTGGTTTGAATTCCAGGACTGAGATCCATATCTGATATGCAAGTTCCTGGACTGCCTGTGATGATCCCTGTGTCTAACCGCACTTTATATTACCAACTTAAAGAACAATAAAAATGTTCAAAAAATATACATTCTAGTATGTGAAACACTGCAAGATTTCTTTTTGTTGTTGTTTTTTCTTTAATAATTTGGACACATTGATTTGATTTTGCAGAGCAGCTCATAAATGTGTGTAGGTGGCAATTTACATGCAGGAATCCATCACTCTTCAAAACAATATCACATATATATATGAATCATCTTGGTAAATAAGCTAGGAGTATTGATGATTTTACCTTATGTCTTTTTATGATGTATTTTGCAGATACTGTATTTGACAGACATTTTACATGAATTCCATTCACATGGAGATGTTTTGTAGGGCATATTAGTTTGACTTTATTCAGACCAGTGAATTAGCCAGCATACTTCTAGAGTTACATGGGCCAGCCTCTTTAGTAGATCACATTTTTTTAAAAATGTACAAGAATCTAGAACATTAACATGATTTTAGTTGGCTTTGTAATAGGACATGATTGTCATGTGCAAATATTTTACCTAAAATATCACTGAAGGCAATACTATCTTTTATAGATTCCTCTATGACCATTGATGTTGTTTGGGAAGGTCTTACATAGGATAATCTTCCCAGAGATTAATAAGGACTTGGAGTGATACTTCTTTAGTGGTTTTGCTGATGTTGTGGAATTTCCATTAAGGGAAAATCAATCAACCAAAATTTGTATTTCTAAGCAGGCAGCGGAAATGTGGTAATGAAATGCCAGCAAACCTTTGCATCTGTCCTGGACCAAGATAAACATTTTGCACTGTTTGTGTTACAGTTTGTTATTAAATAATGGTTTTAAGCATTGTGCTTAGAAAATATTTTTATGAGTTTTATAGAAACTTCAAAATATATTGGAGAGATTGCAATTCTTATTTTTTTTCCTTTTTTTTCTCCATTTCACAGTTGGGTACACATTCTAGATTGCCATGCAGTTTGCCTTTTTTGTGCTGCAGAAATTATGTTTCTAGCCTGCCTTATTACATAAGAGCTTTAATATGTCTTAAAAGAGGAACCATCAAAATCTGGAATATTGTGCATTGAAATTGATACAGTAATTTTAGAGCAGTCTTATACATGTTAATTGAGAAGCCCAACCACTATCATAACATATAAGTGCATATAAAATTGCAGACTAAATGCTTCAGTTGGCATTTTTTATGCAGCTTCTAGATAACCATAAAACATAAATTGCATGGACACCAAGGTTTATCAATCTTAAATATCATGCAACAAATTTTGCATTTTGTGGAAAGAGGAGTGGATTGTAAGTGTGGACAGCATCATGTGGACCTTTCTCAAAATTAATCGAAGGGTAATTTAACTGTGAAATAAAAGCTTTTTTGAAAACATCTTATCCTTTTTATTAGTTTGGATAAATCTGTTGAATGTTTCTGAGAGTGCTTTGTATTTTGTTCAGTGCATGGATTGTTGTTACATATATGAGTACCTCATAACTGAATAGTCATGGGAGTGAACAGAAGTTTGACATTCCATTTTTTCCACTATCTGTTGCCTTTTGCCCTTTCTCAGTTAATTTACAGCTTGTAAATTTTGTTGTAGAGTAGAAAAAGAGAAGCAAGGCTACTCCATTGCCTCTGCTGAAAAACTCAGATTTTTGATGATACTTCCTTTGTTAACTCTGGATTGGTAACTTAAAAGGATATGTTTAAAATAAGAACTAGTTATAGAATGAGGCATTTATTTGCATAAGCTTCCACATCTCATAACAGAATGGGCTATTGCTAGTGAATGCTAAAATAAATAACACAAGCTACATACAGTGTTATATTTCCCTCTCCTCTGTGTGAAATGGAGATAATTGAAAACAAATTCCTAGTGTATTATCTAAATGACATTGCATTATCTAAATGATACCTAAATATTTACAATGACATTGAGACAGAGCTCCTTGATAACATCAATAATGTGTTCTTTAAAAATCTTTAGAATACAAACAAAATAGTTGCTGAAATAGTTTAATGCAGACATGTCAAACTCACAATGTCACATGACATCGTGCGACGTATTGGAACTTTTCCCCCATTGCTGGCAATGGGGTGGGCGTGGTTTCCTCGTGACACGTCCGGTTCGCGGGCTGGCAGTTTAACACCCCTGGTTTAATGGTTTATAAGTCAAACCCAACATTCTCTATTTGTTAAATTTATAGCCTGTTTTCTAAGAGCGCTGCACTTCAGTATAACCTGGTTTTAATGTGTAATGTGTAGATGTAATATGGGTTTTAATGTGTAGAAAATGATTCTAAAAATTCTAATCTGAGTGATTTTAAATTAGGCTTGCTAAACTGTTTCCTGCCTCTCTTCTAAACAATATATTCATATTCCGTTACTAGAATCATCAAGCATTTATTTCCTATTTGAAAAATCCATCCCTGATGGAAGTCCTTCTGCAGTGTGGATAAGATAAGAGTACAAGAGTAATGGACGAATTTGCTCCTGAATGGTCTTTACTCATAGGGTGTGTCATAGTTCTCCAAGAAGCTCTGAGAAATGAAGCTCTGAGAAACGAAGCGAGTAAAATGACAACTAGAGGAATAGTACAAAAGACAAAAATGATTGAACATAGTATAGGATTATGTTGATAATAGCAGTAAAATCAAGCCTACCACATTTACCGATAGGCTGATAGGGCATATTTGCAAAGTTCTTTGTGAATCAGATTTTTAATATTTACTTTCAATTAGTCACAAGATGGAGTTAATTGAATATTAAATTTGCTTAAAAAGGTTTATTAAACACCTTCTCTTCTGAATCTATAAATGTGTCTTTACTTGTAGGGAGAGATGAAACCATGCAGGCTGTCAGACCATCTTTCCTTGACTATTTTGAACAAAAGGAAAAAGAGAATTGGCAAAACAACTATGGAAGGCAAGTGTCTGAAAGATGTTCCTCAGATTGGAGAGTTCCTCTGGATGGTGATTATGAATTTGTAAGTAAAATACTTTTGTCCTGTTCTGCAATTATATTTTTTTCTGTTGTTACTGATATGGAAAGAAATAGCCTCTTCAAAGGCAAACTTGAAAAGAAAACAGAAAACATTTCAATATTCAAAAATGTAAGGAGTGTTTATTTAAAGCATACAATTTAAAAGCATTTAGAATGCAAATAAAATCAACAGCTTGTTCAACACACTTATTTTCTGGCCTATATTGTGATTAAATAATTCAGTTACTGTGAAAATAGTATGCAGATTGTCCTTAACATACGACCACAATTGAGCCTAAAATTTCCATTGCTAAGCAAGACAATTGTAAAGTGAGTTTTGCCCCATTTTATGACCTTTCCTGCAATATTTGTTAAGTGAATCACTCCAATTGGTAAGGTCGTAAAACGGTTGTTAAGTGGATCTGACTTTTCTCATCAGAAAGTTGTAAAAGGGAATCACATGACCTGGGGACATTGCAACGGTCATAAATACATGCCAGTTGCCAAGCATCCAAATTTTGATCATGTGACCAAGGGGATGCTGCAGCAGACATGTGGAAAACAGTCATAAATCACTTTTTTCAGTGGTGTGTAACTTTGAATGATCACTAATTGAATGATTATAAAGCAAGGACTACCTGAATAACAATTTGGTTGCTAAATGGCTACCATTATTATGGCCACTGTTGTTATGGGATCTCTCGGTAGCATATTTAGGGGACAAATTCTAGACTCTATCCTATAATACATTTTGATAAGATGCAAAAATAAGAGAACCTAATTTAATTGACTTGGTTTGTTTGGGCTGTTACAGTGTTATTTGTCTTCCATGAACTAGTTTTGATTAAAATGATCTTCTTCAGGCAAACGAACTTGAAGCTATAGTAAGCATGTTGTTATTGAGAGGTAGATTTTTAGCAAGTGTTTCTTGCAGCGTGTTTAATAGAACCTTTCTCTGAATCATTCTTTCAAGCTATAGCAAAGAAAGAGAAGTGAGCCAAGGTGACCATCAGTTCTCTTTATTTGTCTCCTAAATATTGTTTAGCAGCCCTTCCTATCAGACGGCAGCACAGGGAGAGTTCAGAAGCAGACTCTTCTGGGGCACAATTGACAGCCCAGAAATATTTGACTCTTCTTTTTCAGTTGATCATAAGATTGACAACTTTGGCTTTTTAAAGCTAATTCAGATACTTGTAACAAGAGCTAAGCACAAAAGATCCTGGGCCTGGATTTAGTTGCTTTCCGTTTCCTTCCCCATTCTTTTTTTCTTTTCTTTTCAGGCCATTCTTTTTAGATTGTAAATTTGAGGTCAGGGACTGTCTCTCGTTTTTATTGATTTGTAAGCCTTTCTGGGAGTCTTTGTGGCTGAAAGAAAGGTATGAATGCCATAAATAAATAATTACTTTGACATTGACAGAACTTGGAAAATCATCCTAGTTTTGTCTACCTTAGAAAGATTGTGAGAAACTGGTGTAAGAAATTGGATTTGTGTTGACTAGCTACGTGCTTAAGAATCTTAATAAGGTTATTGTGATCCTTTCTGACCCTTTTAATTTTATGTGGATATATTTCTTTTGTGAACTGCAGAATTTATTCTGTATATCAAATCAGATTTCTGGTTGCTCAGACTGTAATTTTTATTAACATTTGGGCAGATAACTGTTCATCTGCTCTTCTAGACCAGGGATTTTATTTAGACGTTTTTCATGAAAAAAATCTAGGCATCCCTTTCAGAGTCATGTGCCTTTCTTAGAGGTGTCATTCACCCTTAGTGCTCAACTTTTAAAAACAGAATCCTGGTCGATGTAAACTGTTACTGAAAGAAATATGTTGTTTAAGATAATAATAATAACAACAACAACAATAATAATAATAATAATGTTGGAAGGGACCTTGGAGGTCTTCTAGTCCAACCCCCTACTCAGGCAGGAAACCCTGTACCATTTCAAACAAATGGTTGTCCAGTCTGTTCTTAAAAACTTCCAGTGTTGGAACATTCACAGCTTCTGGAGGCAGGTTGTTTCACTGTTAATTGTTCTAACTGTCAGGAAATTTCTCCTTAATTCTAGATTGCTTCTCTCTTTGATTTGTTTCCACCCATTGGTTCTTGTCCTGCCTTCAGATGTAGCCATGTTCTTGTTATATGATGTATATCACTTCGGAGGGAAGGTAACAGCATTCCATGGGCCTTTGGCATATAGCAGTGATGGCAAACCTTTTAGAGACCGAGTGCCCAAAAACTGGCCCTGCCCCAGCTCCACCCCTGCCTCAGCTCCACCCCGTCCCCTGCCCCGCCTGCCCGCAGGGCCACTCACCACCTCCAGGGCCCACCGCAGATTGCCCAGGCAGCCCAGCAGCGCCATGGCGGCCACACCCTCTGCCCACGCTCCACATCAACTGTGTGTGATGGGGCGTGAGGGCAGAGTCTTGTCTATGCTGCCTGGCTGCCATGTCCTTGGCTGCGCTACTCCGCATGGGCCACACTCGGGGATGACTCTCCTCCAGGGGGCTGCTGGTGAGGAGAGGGTCACGGGGGGAGGCGAGACTGGGAAAATGGCACATGTGCCCACAGAGAAGGCTCCCGGTGCCGCCTATGGCACGCGTGCCATAGGTTCGCCACCACTGGCATATAGCCATGCTGGCCACATGACCATAGAAATTGTCTTCATACAACACTGGCTCCCTCAACCAAGAAACAGTTGAGCATCATGCCTAAAGTCGGACATGACTGATAGGACAACTTTCACCTTTTCTTTTTATAGTTAATATTTAAAGAAATACAGCAAAACTTTAGCATGAAAATTTGTAGGCGATAAGTGGAAGAGTTCTGTGTATAGAATTACTGATTACAGTAATCTTTCCTAAACTGCTCAGATTTTTATAATACAGAAAAGTTTTACATTGCATTTCTAATTTGCTTTAAAACCTCTTAAGATTATTTGGCCTATTCAGTTTCATTTTTAAATTGGAAGATGTCAAAGAGATGTAAGAGGATTGTAAAACTCAGTGCAGGTTTACCCAAACTAGTCATGGAAAAAGGTATTCACTGTGAATATTCATGCCTAGATGTGTGCATGAACTTGGAAATTATAATTATTACCTTAAGTTCTGTTTAATAAAGTAATTTTAAAAAGATGACATTTTTTTCATTTCCTGTCCCTTAGTGTAAACTGACCAAAAAATACTTTTGGGAAACACCGTTAAGAATAACTGCCTTCATTTCTACAAAATTTGTAGCCCTTGAAACACATTAAAGATTACTGGGTATTTTTTATTACATTTCATCAGTTTAAAAAAAGTAGTTTCCTTTTATTCAATTTAAACTCCTGGACATTTTTATGTAGTTCTCTTGACAAAAGTACAGGATTTGTTTGCCATTAATCTAAGCCTTTTTTCACAATCATTTTTTGACTTCTCATCTAACTCACAGCTCTGCGATTCCCCAGAGATTTCCACCTAAGAAATCAAAGTCACTTTGATGCCATCAATTAGCAAACTCAAGTACCGTATTTTTATTACAGGTCTCTGACCTGAATCCAAAGAGACCTTTTTTTCTGTGATATACTAAATCTTCTTTTAGCAAACACTAAACGTACACACTTTTAGCATACACTAAATGTACTTTTAGCATGTCAACCTATAACTGAATTTTCTGCTTACATAAATGCTGTAAATACTAGACACCTTCAATGCTACATATTACTTCTTTAACAAAAAGTATTAAATACTGGTTCATGGCTGGCTGGGGAATTTTGGGAGTTGAAGTCCACAAGTCTTAAAGTGGCCAAGTTTGAGGACCTCTGCTTTAAGGAATTGCTGAGACATGCTAAGTGCCATGCTCTGAATACATGTTTCCTTAGGGACATTCTTGAAGCTGCGGCAAAGGAGATATTGTTAGGAAGAGACTTGAGTGACTCATTCCTGACTAAGCAGACTAGCAAAACTGTTTCTATAATCTATCTCACTAAAATGCAGTTCCAGCCTTCGCATGGAGCCAGTTTTCTGATCTAGTCTAGCTGATAGGGCTACCTACTAATTCAAATCCAAAGCTTTTTGTAGTCCTACTGCTGCCCACATTGAACTTTGTGATGGTAAGGTGCAGTCTGATTTTTCTAAATGCGCAGCAGTTGTAAAGAAAGTGATTCGTGCTCTTATTTTACAAAATATTGAAAGCAGTGTGTATGTACTATACAGTTATTTATTCCATTTTTTAATTTACTAAATCAATTTAAATATCCCTGCATCTTGCAAATATGGCTTTGGGCAGCTAATAACAAATTATAAACAATACAAAAATCCAATCTTCACAAAACATTAAAAACTGCCATGGCCATTTAGCAGAACAATAACATCTCATGATAGCTAACTTCTAATCTTGATGCCATGGAGTACATCCAGGTCTTCAATGCTTTGCAAAAGACCAGTAGGATCAAGGCCAGTCCCCAGTCATGGAACTTATTGCAGAGAACTTAGTGCCTTAACATTTGAGAGAACAAATATTACATCTAACCAATCTAGGCTGTAGAAAATATTGAATAGTGTTTGAGGCTTTATAGATTTTAACATATGTTGTAAACCTCCAGGTACAGGTAAATTATGCAGATTTTTATATTAGGTCATTAAGTAATTCTTGCGTCCCTACTAATTTTTTCTCCAATAGCAGCTTTAAAGCTTCTTCCAGTCCAATTACATAGGATGCTGAAGACCAAGTTTTGAATCTTTAGTATGCAGAGTGTGTTTTCTGTAGAAAACTTTTACAATAGAATAGGGCTGTAATGAAGATCAAGTAGCCAAAACTTTAGTATCCTCGAGCATATTTCACTTTCTAAGATTTGATATATTAAGTGCTTCGGAAGAGTTCCAAGGAATGTTAATGGTCTTACCAGTTGCACAGAGGAAACATCTATTATTATTTATGGAAATGATTGATAGTGAGGCCTTTTAAGATGCCAAGTGATTTACTGTTTATTGATTAATGAAAATATGTTCTGGTTTACAAAGACCAACATGCCTGATGATGTATTACTTTTTTTGTGTGCTGATGTTTTTTTGTCTTATAAATGATTTGGTATCTTGCTTCTTTTCTCTTTATATACATCACTCAAAAAAATTTTTTTTAATTAAACTTGATGTTTTTCTAATCCTCCTTGGCAGCAATCAAATTTGGAGGACAATTTGATGGCAAACAAGTTTCTTTCTAAAATCTGATTACTGCAAAGAGGTCATATTCACAAGGGAAGCACAATTTATATAATTTTTATTTTATAGCCCCAATCAACTCTGGATAATTAACAGTGAAACATCAAATGACAATCCATAGGAAAACTCAGCACTCTCAGATGAGCATAGCATAGCTAAAAATGGCAATACTCAATTCTTAGAAAATTCTTTCTCCCTTACTTCATTTAGTTTGGGGGAAGGGTCTCCATTGAAATCAGTGTTGAAGAAATACATGAAGCTATAAAGATTTTCCCTTTCCTCCACATCTCCTATGTTCTTCAGTGCCGCAATGGGTCTTGGAAGTCTCCTCCTGCCCCTAAGACAAATTATAGCATCTTGGGAGAATCTCAGCGAACGTGAAATGGTTGCACGAGAGGTAGTGGCGGGGGGATGCAGGACTTTTCACTGAGTCTGATAGATTTTTTTTCATCTTTATCTTTCCCTGTGGCTGATTGCAAGGGGGAAAAAATGCAACCTAGGCACTGAAGACTTAGTTTTTCAAATAAATGCGCGGGGGGAGGGATTCATACAATATAATCACTCAACAATTCTTTATTTATGATAAGTTAATATTTTAAACAAGGAAAATGGTTTAATAACATTGATTTCACCCAGATGTAAATGGTTCTGCTTTGTTTATGTGGCTGAATGCTGTGTTCATAATGAGCAAGTTTTGTTTCATTTGCTGCATTTAGAAGCCTCCAGATCGATGATGTTTTGTTCCAAGATCAAACAAAAGGTGTATGTTGTTCTAACGTCAAAATAAAACTGAGAACATATGTGAATTTGTTTTGAGCTTGTGACATTTGAAAAGATCATTCAAAGTCGGAACCCATAGCATTTCATAACATTGGCAGATTGTAAAAAAGATTAAATATTGTGATCAAAAGATTATAAGAAAACAGTATTCCATATTAAGATAACTTGATGTCTAATTTTTAAAAACAATTTTTGGTAACTAGCATATAATTATATAAGGTTTACAGGTAGTCTTTGGGTTATAATGGCAATTGGGACTGGCATTGCTGTTACTAAGCAATTTGGTTGTAAAGCACAAATCACATGACCCCATTGCTTAGCGGCAACAGTCTCAGCAGTCCAGGTTGCTGTTATAGCCTCAAGGGGTGTGGCTTGTTAAAACAGGAAGCAGCGGGACACCAGGTAAGGAGAATGGGGGTGGGTAGGGACTGATGTACTGTGAATGGGGGTGAGTGGGTAGGGACTGATGTACAGCCAGCCCTATCAGCTAGACTGTGACACTGCATAAGCATAGGGAGGCCAGACGAAGGAGATTCTGGGTTGATGTGAGCACAGGGAAGCCAGGGACACTTCACAGAGTGACTTGTGAGGTTCCCTACCAGTTCCTCTGTAACTTTGCTTGTGGAAAGCTTGGCAAGGAAGGTGGCAAATTGTGATCATATAACCATGGGGCTCTTCCTTAATACTTCTTTGCAGTTTTGAAAATAGACACTGATATGATTTGCAAAAATATAATCTTTTTTCATTGGTTTTTTTCGTTATGTTTGCAATCCAACTTACTATAAAGACTCCTAGGGCTTAAACATTGTTTCTAACAGAAGGTCATATTAAGAATGTTTTCCTATGTATCTAGTCTGAATAGCTGAACTGATTCAATTTAAGCTCTCAGCTTAGTGAGATTATATTCTTTTTCAGTTTTATGTTTGCCACCTTGAGCTAATAAAAATAATAAAGGTGAGTTACAAAATCTAAAACAAAAGTAAGGAATACAATTTTAAAAATAAGGGTACAAAATATGTCACTTACAAAAGCTACCAAAACAGGTTTGACATACATAGAAGATTTGATTGCAATGTTTGCCAATCTATTTTTGAAATAAGACTCTTTTCTTGACCTTAGTGAACCTAGCTCCCAATTAGCTCCTGTCTTTGTGCAGCAATGTCATTGAGGTGTTCTACAAGCTTGAGAAATGTGATCTCATTCTAGCTGTATGTCTTACAGTGAACTTCTATTCACTAAGCAGAGACATTTGCTTGAAAAATGGCTCTTTACTTCCTTTGTAAATCATTTAATATCATCACTAATATAAAAGGATTAAAGGAATCAAGCCACTCACTTCCTTGCTTTATTGGCCATGTCAGAGCATGCTTTGGTAGTTATATTTCTCACAAAAAGCTCTCCAAGATAGTTTAGAATGAGAATATTGACAAAACTCAGTGAGTTTCATGACTGGAGATCTATTTTTTTTAATGTAATCAGAGTCCAGCTTTTTCCCATCAATTATAAAATCTTCGTAAGGCTGAAGTAAACTTGAATGCAACATGAAATATAAACAAAAGACAACCGGATGAGACTAAAGTTCTAATTAGACTAACATTTTCTCTTCATATTGCCCAATTAGATCTTTATGTTAGGCTACAAACAACAAAACAGGATACTATTTTTTTGTGCTCCTTAGTAAATGGTGGTCAAAGGTATATTACTTCTGATTCTGGAGGCAATACATAGCTATAATAACTGGTGTCACTGATAGCCTCAGCTTGTATATATTTGTTAAGTCCTTTTGAAAGTTTACTGGCACAAAATTCTCCAAGTTTGCATTATTCAATTTCATTAAAAGATTTCAGGGTCGATACTGAGATAGGGTGAACCTTTTTTCTGTTTACTTTCACACATTGCATAATTTTATATGTCTTTATTTTGCCATCCTTTTATTCTCAAATATTTTAATTTTGGTGTCTGGAAAATTAATCATTATAGTTTTCCTCCAGAGTATTTTTTTTCTGCTCATCAATGTGTTTCTCACATTCTAACAGTCATGTGCACAGTATTCCCAAAATGATAGCAACATGGATCATCAAGTTATCCACCAAAAATCCAG
The DNA here is from genome assembly GCF_001527695.2 of Protobothrops mucrosquamatus. Classification (NCBI taxonomy): domain Eukaryota; kingdom Metazoa; phylum Chordata; class Lepidosauria; order Squamata; family Viperidae; genus Protobothrops; species Protobothrops mucrosquamatus. The sequence goes on from NW_015386761.1 coordinate 231,033, forward strand.
ATTAGTTTTCCTTGTCAATTACTGTCAGGCCCAAATCCAAAGACAACACAGTGAATCCAATCAACTCAATTCTTTATTTGCTTAAACCTAATAGACAGATCTTGCCAAACTAAAGCTATAACCTTCTAACCTAATGGATATATCCTGAGAGATCTCTTCCTTCTGCCTCCATCAAGTTCGGGACTTTGCAGTTTCTTAATTTGGGGTTCTCTCTGCAATGTACTGCCTCCTCCTTGGGAAACTGCAGTGCTCCTGCCACAATCCCCCCACCCACCCACCATTTCAGGTGCATATTCCATCACAATCACTATCAGCAATATTTGGGAGATGTCAGAAGTTTCTTTTTTTTCTTTTTCCTCATCGTGCAGCAGTTTACATTTGCTTACACTTCTTACATTGAACTGCATTTCCCCATTTTTGAACCAGTCCGATGTAAAACTTGGTACTCTTCCATCCTGTATGCTGATGTCATGCTCCACATCCCATCCATTAAGATAGTTACCTGATGAGACCTAGGAGGCATGCTTTTTTGGAACACCATCCTTCTGCCAGATAAACCTGGCCTCCATCTTGGCCACGTTCAAAAGACCTGTGAAAATGTAATCCAGGCTTTGGGCTAGAGTGGGTAGTCAATCCGATATGTTTGATTATCTTTTAATGGTTGTTTTTCTTAAAGAATTCAGAGTTTTTTAATTGTATTTGCTATTTTTACTATACACCCGCCAGAGTTGTTATAGAGTTGGGCAACTTTATTTCTAAATAAAATGCATTCCACATCCTGGTAAGATTGTTTGGTAGTGTGTGAATGATAGAGATCATGATGATTAACTGGTTTTAATACTTTAGTTTAAATTAAATAGCAAAAGTATGTCAGAAGTGAAGAATACTATATAAAATTAGAAGTAGGATAGTTATGGATGCAATCATACTGCAGTTGTTTATAATAAAGCCTCTTTTTCCTCTTTGTGAAGCATTTTCAAGGAGTGTGATTATTTTTCTTTATTCCAATGTTGTGTGTATGTAGATTTTCCTAAGCTACTTTTATCCACTCCTTCCCCCTTTCAAATTTCTGGTTTTGGGAAATTAATATAGTTCCATGTGGTCCTTGGTGCTCTCTGAGCTTGGTTGTTTTTTTGTAGATGTTTCATTACCAAACTAGATAACATCATCAGTGCTAGCAGCAGTTATGTTACCTTGTTAAGTAATGAAATGTCTGCACAAAAACAACCAAGCTCGGAGAGCACCAAAGATTCCCCCCAGTTGAACCCTGAACTACAAATATTGTCTTCTAATATAGTTCAAAAATGATTTCAAGAAAAGTATTGCAAGTATTGGAATATATGAAATAATATGAGATCTTTATGTGCATTAAATACATTTTTATTTAAGAAATTAAATTTTCTTAAATCTAAGTTTGAAAGCTAGGCTAGCTGTGATTTCTTTTTACTATTGGCTATAAGCATAATTTCTCATGCATTAATACATTCAAAATGTATTAATGTAATCCAATTCAGTGAAACTATCCCATGGGCCAGATAATTTTTTTTCCTGCAGTGGATTGATTCAGGCTCTTAGAAGCTCGATATGGTTAATGTCTCGGTAAATTGAAACTGCAAGATTTGATTTCTCATCAATTGTGAATGCTATGGAATCAGTTCTTGCAGCTTACAAAGTCTTCTATGGCTTAAATATCCTGTGTTCTATGAATGTCTCTTCCCTATTAAAAGTTTGCATTTCAGTATCTGTATAATTTATATCTATCAGCACTTCCCAATAACAGAATGAATATTAATATTGTCTGTAGAAAGGGAATTTAAATGCATAAAGCATATATCATTTATGTTATTGATCTATATTTGTCCAATTGGTATGGTACTGAATCTTTTGGACCCCTGATGGCTTACAACAGTATATAACAATACAATATAAACCTACAATAAATAAATAAAATAATACAATTCATAGTAAACAGCATAAAGAATGACAATAATAACTACAACTTGCAAGTAAGCAAAAACATTTTCATCAGGGACTCTCTGAGGAATATGATTTTTGTCAAATAGGAGCAGAAATTTTTGAAGGCTAAACTTTTTCAGGTTTGTGTGTATTAAAAGTAGTTCACAAACATGAAGTTTAGTAATTTGATGTATTGCTTTGTTAAGTATTAACTACTTTGCTGTCTAAAAATCAGAAAACAAAGTATTTATTTTGAGGAGAAAATATGCCCACTGAAACAGCCAACATTTCTCAATTGTAAGTATTTTAATGCTTTAACTACAATAAATGGCTATGTGAAAAAGCTCTGTGTTTCATTATTGTTGATCCTGAGATGCTGACCTTTGCTTTTTTAATCCAATAATGGAAGAAAGACAACCTCCTTTGTGTGTTATTAGATTAAATTATCAAAGCCTTTTGATGTCCTTTAAAGATTTATTAGATGAAATGCTTGTAATTGCCTTTTGTGAAACAAGATCATTGAGGCACCCTAACATTTCTTCCCTTTCAAGCAAGCTTGTATCAAAATGCTAGCAGAAATTAAATTTGTAGTTCTTGCAGATGTAAAAATATTGTAGCATGGGCAAACTGAAGCACTGATCCAATTTAGACTTATTTTCCAAAATGTGGGATTTACATGCATTTCTTCATCATTTTGTCCCCTTGAACACTTGTATTAAAATTATTATTTTATTTTACATCTAAGCAGGGACTTTTAGTTTGATATCAGTTAAATAATTTGTAAAGGCGAAGTAGTTATGAATAGGTAGTTCAGATCAGACAAAATACCCATAATATATCTTTGAATGCTAACAATTAGCATTAGCCTTAACAATTCATTAGTATACAAAAATATAGTATAGAAAATTCTATTCACTTAGGATTTCTTTGCATAGAATTAAAATGAGACATATTGAAAATCTGGACCATATATAACACATGAAAAGGAATTGAGTCATGAAATCATGCACTTTAAAATCTTTCTAGTCCTGTAAGAATGAAATTAGGATATCTATTTTTTATTAGAAAATGAAAAGATACGAAGACAGGAGCTCAAACTCACTGCTGCTTTTCCTGAGGCAATACCTGATAAACAAAGAAATAAAGCATGGTCATGATGCGTATCCTGCCTGCAGATCTTTGGGACTGAATGAATAATGACAACACTACTAGACAATTTATTTATCATTGCAGTTTGTTGTTAATGCAAAATTAGGCTATTTATTATAATTGCTTTACTTGTGTTATTAGCCATAACCAATTAGAATCTATTAATAGCTGAGGCGAGAGTAAACCAAAATACTAAATAATCATATGTATGCATGACTCCGGATCACATGGGTGATTATAAGTGACTGTTTAATCTAAATATTGATAATTTCTTTAATCCAGAAGCACATTTCTAATAGTCTGCTTACATTATTATGCAGAAGAATTGGGCAAACAAATAGAAGCATCAAACTGTTCAAGTGAGAATAAATATTGTATTAATTTCCTGTTTTCTTTTTATGACTTGATTTTAGTAAATCATGTTTCCTTTTCAGAAGCACAGCAGGATTTCAGTTCAGCTTACAATCAGAAGTCTGACTTTCCCCAGTGCTATGCCCTTTCATAAGCTCAACATAGTTCTTTACAAATTCATACACTGTGACTTGTAAACAGTGATCACTGTTTTGGAACAGTTGTTATGTAGCATGCTATGTAAAATGCAAATGAATCGTATTGTTTACCCTATTTTTTATGGAGTAAGCCACTGTATTTAAGTGTCTCATAAAACTGGGTTAACAAGACAAATCTGTTCCTTGAACTTGGGAGTAAGCAGTGGACCAGTTACACTTCAGGAATATCACATCTGATATCCTATAAATTGAATACATCTTGATAAGTTTGTTATTGATGAGTGGGATCTCTCAAAGTTGGTCTCGACGACTATTGAATTTGACCTAAGAGCACGTTTATTCATGTACCTGGATTCAACTTAACATTCTGTTAAATCATCACAACAGTGCTGAAACCTGGTTGTGAACTGTGTGAGTATATAGAGTCTGATTACTATTTTTTAAACTCCCAACTTCTTTTCCTGCATTTTTTTTAAAATCAGGGCAAAATAATATTATCAAAATAACAGTGTGATTGAACTTAAATCATTATGAAATGAGTGCTGGTCACAACAAATTAGTGAACTAGGTGATGCTTATTTATTTAAGAAAATTTATATGGCTGCCCAACTCACTCTTGGTGACTTCTGGTGACTTATAAGAATAAACTCCCAGTACAAAAAAAATAATAACTCCCCATCGCCCTGGCAACAACAATCAGCCGAGTCACTGGATGGGCTCCGTATCACTGTGGGATCTCCAGCCACATTGGCAGAATCATGCCCTCGGGGCCATGTGAGAAAATGCCAAAGTGGAGACCAATCTTATCTCTGCAGGGATGATGTTCCACAGGAAGGGAGCCACCATGGAGAAGATCCTTCTTCTTGATCCTTCCTGCTAGATGGACCTCCTTAGGAGAGGGGACTTGTAGTATTCCCTGCCTCCTCACTGTGGTGGTTTGGGTAAATAAGACTGGGAAAAGATGTTCATATTTAATACATACTTTTTCTCCCTTGGGCCCCTGTGAACGAAGAAACACTAATTCAGTTGCCTGGTAACAAAACAAATAACTCATCATAAAGAATTCTCCAGACACTATCTTCCTTCTTTCCCAGGATATCTGGAGTCCCTCCCCTTGTTTAAAAATTGGGATGTTAGTTGAGCCTAAAGAATTATGTGCCTCCACATTACTGATTAGGTGGCTGTTTGTCTTCTAAAGAGAGCTGCTACTTAACCCAAACTAAATATTCTAGGCAAGCTTTTCACACATGGTAAATGTGTTCTCCTATTTTTCATGCCAAATTTTAACATATATTAAAGTCTCTCAGGTCTTCCAGTCCTTGATAAGGGAATTGCAGCATAGAATAAAGTAGTTTTCCCCATCACTTTCTAATATCCTGAACCAAAATGCAATACACACAGTGTTATGAATGTATTCTGTGTTGCTGTTCACAGTATCTCTCCATCCAATATGCCTAAATTATTAAGCTGCATTAAGAGTAGATGCTTGTGCTAAGATTTTTATTTTTTAGATCCTCTAAAATATTAATAGCTTTCCATGTAGTAAATTTACAGGAATTCCCAGATAGCACTTGATGTTCCTTTTCAGTTGTTTCTAGTCTGTGATACTTTCTGGTCACATCATCTTACTCCACAGTTTGTGCAATGGCTAGAATATATACTCATTAATACTTCAGACTTGATCCTGTTGGTTAAAATATCTTTGATGGGTCTGCATCATCATCATGTGGCCTTTTGTGAAAAAGTGACATCTTGTCTTTTCAGAAAATTTCTCTTCAATCTAAAAAAATCAGGGCAGTGTAGAATAAGAAAGCAACTATCAGAACTATTAAAAAAACTGCTGAGAGGTTTACAAGAATAGATTCCAAATTATTTCTTCCATCTCTGTCTCCTGACATATAGTTCATCAGAGTAATTGAAGTAGTTTCTCTGTAAAGGATGAAATCCGATGGAAGTGGATTCTCATAATTAATCTCATCCAGTATTATTTAGAGCCCTTTGCCTCTAGTGACAACGGTTTTTAATTTAAAAAGTCTGAGATAATGTATCTTTATAATGGCTTGCAGTTGTCCAGCAGTTATATCTAAAGCAGTGTTTGAAGTTTCCTGGAAACAGAGAAACCTGCATTTGCTCATCTCTGTCTATAAAAATTGGGATATGTAGATATTGAGCAATAGCCATATTTCTGCCAAAGACTAAAATTAAATCATTTCTGTGTTCAGCTGTGACAGCTACTTCATGCTTGGTCTGATTGCTGTGTTCATGATTGTGTGCTACGGCCTTTAAAAATGTTTACATACTAGAATAATGAATCCTAAGACCTGTCAATACTGTAGAGTCCCTGGTTAATGATATGTTCTTTCTTCTTATGTGCATTGTGATGCAGATGGGCTGAACCAAATTCTCTTTTGATAATGGTGTGTGATTTGTATCTTGCCTGCTGCATCAAATGTGGTGCACAGCCTCAATTTCATAGCAAAAATGCAGTTAGCAAGCTTCCCTATTTCCTCATTGCAGACCAAATTTTTAAGAAAAAGTGTGTGTGAGGGGGGAGGAATTGGTTTCTCTGTATGTGCATCAAACCTTTGAGAATGTTGCTTTGGGAGTAACAAGCTGTACCTCCTTTTAGCAGTGATAATAGGCTACAAAAGACACATTACTCCTCCAAGGAAATTCTTTTCACCACTTAATCTTAATTTAAGTTGTGAATTGAAAGACTTTTTCAACTGGTGCCCAGGTTGAAAGATCTATTCTGATTCCCAGTTACTTTCCAGGCCCAATTTAAAGTTTTGACATTACATTTTAAAACTCTAAAATGGCTTATGGCCATTTATGGCTTATGGCCTACTACCCTGTGTTCAGAAATTTATTTATTGTATGCACAAGGAAGGGCCTTCTTCTGTGTATTTGAGGAGTTGTGTTGAGTGAAATTTGTAAGGAAAACAGACCCATCTGTTCTCTTGGCAGCAGAATAGTGCTTGGGTCCAGAGAAACCTATGAGCATGTGAAGAGCTGAGAGACACTGGCATTTTCTCCTCAGTAGCTCTTGTGGCAAAGAATCCTTGTGTTTTGGGAAATGCTTTCACTGTTTTTAGAGAAAAAAAAACCTCAGGCATGCAGATAACTATGTATGATATTTGGGTCCTTAGCAGTATTGGAACAAATGTAATTTCTAATGTCAGAAGTCAGCTCAGGACATAATTGAAAATTTTCAAAAGCAGATTTAAATGGTGATTCTTACTTAGAACATTGATAATTAAAACATGCCTATTGTCATTTTTAGTCCTTGCAGAGTAGTTATTATTGACTGTAGTTCCAGCTTGCTTTATAACCACATTTTCTGGATGTTGAACAGGTACATTAAAACATAAAATTCCAAACAAATAATGGTACAACAAAATACGTGGATGAAGATACATTTAAAATAATAGCAAGGGGTGGAAGTAATTTGACATATAAAACCAAAACTGGCGGGAAAGCAGAAGATGTAAAAGCACTAAAATAGTTTTTAACACTGTAAACATTTTGAAGAAAAATATTTTTACCTGGCTTGGAATGAAACATAATTTATATACCTAGTTTTTCCAAAAAATAGGATGATTACTTACAACTTTTAACACAGTTTTTTCCCCAACTGACAATGGGATAAAAAGTGATAGTGGAAAATTAAGCTTTCTTAATGTCTGTCCTCCTAGGTGGTGTTATTTTTGTTTCAACATAACATCATTTTCTCCACATCTGTGTTGTTGAGATTGTACTAAGGCTTCAAAATTTTGATGCATGCTAGGCTAGACACAGCCTGCTCATAAGATGCTTCAGAGCAGAATTTTGTGGTCCCAGGCAATACAGCACGAAGATAAATTCCCACCTATATTGAAACTTGCCTAACCCCTGGTAGGGCCTAAATCTGTAAGTTCTATAAATAATTCATTTGATCTTCAACTTTTCCTTCATTCTATCTTCACATAGACTTCATGATTTCAATTTTAGCTCAGCCTGTTAGTTTCTCTTTCAATATATCCTTACTTAGGGGATCCAGTAAAGTTACTGCCTGACCAAGAATTTTAAGTTTCTTTTTCTTATCAACTAGTTGAGAGTTGAGTTGACACTCAGTTGAAAGTCTCATCTAATCAACAAAGTTGACTGCCAGAGTAGGTGCTCAGATATTACAATTGATCTGTGTTATTAAGTAAAGAGCTTTATTGTATTTTCCTGATTTGTTTGTTGGTTATAAGATAATTGTTTAATTTTCACACTTCTCAATATTTTGTTCTGTGCTATTCCTGGGTGGAAACAGACAGAATGAACTTATGTATGAATAATGTCTACTGAGAGAATGGAAATAAGACTAATGTGTCAGCCATCTGTCAGGACCTAGTTTATGATCCAACAACTTTAATCTGTGGAAGATGTTAATGGCGTATTGGAATGGAGTAGTGCCACTAAAACTGTATCTGGAGAAGTCTGTACTTACGTGCTGCATCGCACACACATCCATGCTTCAGTTTCCTGCTCTTCTACTTTATAGTAGTTCTGGCAATGCTTGCAGTTCTCCCGTTCCGTCTTGAGAAAACAGCTATATTGCAGTTATAAAATGGTCTCTGGAGGCCAAAATAGTATATGATACTTTAAAGTTATTGAGTGAAGTGCTCTTGAGAACTTGAATTACAGGTAGTCCTCGACTTACAACAGTTTGTTTAGAGACCATTTGAAATTACAAGAAACTGAAAAAAGTGACTTATGACTGTTTTTCACACTTATGACCATTGTGGTATCCTCTTAGTCATGTGATCAAAATTCAGATGCTGACTCATGTTTACGATGGTTGCAGTGTCCCGGGGTCATGTGATCACCTTTTATAAGCAAAGTGAATGGGGAAACCAGATTCACTTAATAACTATGTTACGAGCTTAATAACTGGAATGATTCATTTAACAGTTGTGGCAAGAAAGGTCATAAAATGGAGCAAAACTCACTTAACAAATGTCTCATTTAGCAACAGAAATTTTGAAAAACTATTTTGATTTTTTCAGTTTTGTGTCTGAAACGAGGATACTGCCTTACTCTTGGTTTGTTTTTGTGTTCTGCCCCTGTGGATTTTGTATGAATATATGAAAATTGACAAGAAACTCGCTATAGTTACTTTGTTCCCATGCAAATCTGGCTTATTGTTGCAGGAAATCAACATTAAAGCAATTTCTGGCTCATTGCAATTTGAGAAAATAAAAATAAAAAGCCAGAAATTAATTAGTTCAATCATGAAAAGTCAGTCAAGATTCTTTTTAAATACTCCCTTACTCTTTGTGCATTTTGTGTATGCATGCATTTCTATCTGGCAATCCTTCTATTTAAATGTGCATGTATTAAATGGGGACCCTTTGGCTTAATCTTGGAAACATTCAGTATTTTTATTGAAAAGTGATAAGGTTGGAAGAAGATGATATTTTAACCAGACATCTAGCAGCTCTTTAGAGTTTTGAGACAATGGAAGTTTTAATCAAAACACTTCATTCAACCCTGAATTAATATTTTCTTTTTTGCATTATATTTCATTCTATTATTTCAGTTCCTGAGGGTTGCATATTGAAGTGTTATATCTGAAGCAAATATTACAAGATTAGTGTAAAATTTTAGCAGGTCTAATATGTTTAAAGGATTGTTGGCTAAAGTCGTGTTATTGTGTATGGGTGATAATATTATCTTTCTGCCATCTGTTGTTGCAGTTGTAAGTCAAGTCAGACCCAATTATGCAATTTTTCCAATGTTGGTTAAGTGAATTACTGTGGTTATTTCACAAATCATTCAGTTGTTAAGCAAATTCCCCAATGGGTATATTTTCCCAGGGATTGGCAAAAAAGGTTACAAATAGTAATCACATAATTGTAGGATCTTGCAACCAGTAGTAAACGCAAGCCAGTTGCCAAGCACTCAAGTTGTGATCACATGACTCTGGGCACCTGTACATGCAAATACACCTCGTAAGTCACTTTTTCTAAGGCTCTCATGACTTCAGAAGGTCGTTAAATGAACAGATGTAGGTCAAGAACTTACCTATAAATAATATTAGTTAACAATTTAGGATTTTCATTGTACTATAATGTCTTCTCTTGGACAAATATGTAATATATCACATGACATGCAGTTGCTTTCTGCTGAATTAAGACAAAATAGTGCATCATTTGTTATATAATAAAGGGAAAATATTCCCACTACCTGGGAATTAGGTATTACAAAAGTCATGATTAAAAGGGCATTTTTGGCAAGGCAGTTGGAGTTAGGAACAGTAATTAGATCTTAGAGTTAACATTAAATTTCATTACATGTATTTGCCAAAAGTAAATTCCTCCACATTACTCTTTAGCAAACCATTTAGTGTAATACATGTTTGGTACCATTTTTTCCATTTCTCTCTCTCCTTTTTCCCCTCTGTTTCTTTAGTTGAGGAACTGGACAGTTGAAGAACTTCAAAGACGACTTGGGTCACTCGATCCCATGATGGAGCAGGAGATAGAAGAGGTTCGCCAAAGGTATCAGTCAAAGCGGCAACCAATTCTAGAGGCCATTGAAGCAAAGAAAAGACGCCAGCAGAACTTCTGAGGAAAACTTGGCAATAGAATAGATGTCCATCATTCCTTACAATAAACTGTTCTTCTATGACTACTGTGTAGGTGGATTTCTATTTCTATTTGCTATAGCACCTTTTCTAACTCAGGTATGCCATTGAATGGAGTCCTCATGAAGAGATCATGCTTTGTATGAATGGTAGATAGATTCTAGATACATTGCGTGTTGCTTTTGAGAAATCTTGACTTAGCTGGGAGCTAAACTTTGTATTATAAATCCATACAAAAGTGGGAAATGGATTTGATTAAGGTTGGTACTCAGATTTTACAGTTTTTACAGTTCAGTTCCAAACAATATATATATATAGTATAATTATCAGAATGTATAGTACATTTTTGTATGAAAAACCCAAGTAAACAGAATAATTCTGACTTAATTTTCTTAGATGAAGTATAGAAATTCAAATTTTTGCTTTTTCGTTGAACTGTTAAAAATGTGAAATCAGAGTCCTTACACACTAATCTATTATCTAAATTGATCCAAAAACATTCATTATTGTTGATATGTAGCAACCACTTGATCTTAAACAGTGCTTACTTTCATTTTGCCCTATTGGTATAATGAATTTTGGAAATGAGTTTAAAAAAGAAGTGATTTATTAGCAAGTTTACATATCCTGCTCCAGCATTTGAAAAAGAATATGAACTTTATCTAGTGTAGAAACCTCTAAGAGCTCCATGCTTTTTTATTTCTTTTTTGAAAGTATTACTTTTCAGTGTTATATTTTTTTCCTTTGTTTTTTATTTTTAGTAGAATCGTAACTCTGAATGAATGCTAATATATTTTCAGTGATGCCTATCAGTTAAAAAACATAATAAATATTTTATTTTCAGTATTTTTTTCAGACTTTGTGGTAGCAGAGGCATGTCAGTTCCCCCCAGTTCAGGAAAAATTAGTATCTCTTTTGATAATAAAGTTATTTAAAATAGTTAAGGAACTGTGGACTTTTGTATTCTCTGCTACTTCAAGCTGAATTTATTTAAATTTGTGGTACTAGTTTTGAATTTAAACTGGAGTAAGCATTTCCTTTTATTTGGAAAAATAAACATATCAGTTGGGATCTAAATAAAAATCTTGAGACCCAAATTAATTTCCAAATACCATTTAGTTAAAAAAAACAACACCATAATACATCTGTGATAAAACAGTTGCCTCATGAATAGATGTTTTGTACAAGTCTCAAGGTTGGATTTCTACTAAGGGAAACTTACGGTGGAATGTGTTCCTGACAGCTTCAGGTTTCATAAGTGTCCATAGAAATCTTCCTCCTTCCACCTACAACATATATGCAACTATTGGAACAACCAAACTACAAAGAGGTCTATATAATTAAGTGGAGTTCAGAGTGTGAAAAAGGACTTGAAATTCTTCTAGTCTTGCAACAGCCTCTTGTGCCTAGTATGTTAATCCTCAAAGGTTCTTTTGACCTGCAAGGATACATAGAAAGGGAGTGGTTGAAATATCATACTTGTGTATGGAAGACTGTGCCTACAGCTAATAATTCTGATGAATGTCTATAATTTATGACACTGCAGTTTGATAACTTCCCTCAGGAACAAAATGAAAATATATGATTACATCCTTGCTGCTTAAGACCTGGAAACATTTGTTTGATACTTAACACACCAAATTGCAGATTGTCATATGGATATATGAACTGCGTTTTGTGTTCCCACAGAACAGGGAAGAAGGATCCTGTTTGGTCCACAAATTCAAATTTTAAATTTAATTTAAATTTTCATTTCTACAATTTTGTCTATCTTCTATCAGGTGGGAAATTGTTGAGTTGGGCCATGCCCTTCTTATTTCTCAGAGAATGATAATTCTAAGTAAGCCATGTTCTTTTTGGTATTGATACTAAGGAAATACTGCTATTGGCTCACTCAAAAACAGTTTGATTCAGTTCTCTTCCTAAAAATGTTACTCCATTAATACCATTGATTCATCCTGGAATTAGAGAACTTAGGAAAAGCCAAGATAATTGATCTATTTCAATTAGCAAACCTTTTGTATAAGTTCAGGGCTGAAAAAAGAAGTGTTAAATAATAAACAGAAGTATTCATGTTCTGCATAAAACAATGTTAGACAGGTACCACATACAAGCTAAACTTGTCAGTTTCTCTTAGTTAAACAATCAGGTTCACAGAAATTTGCCACGAAGACTAGAAACATTGTAATTTGCTATTCAAATTAATAAAACTGGATGCTCACTGTGCCATTGAATTCTGTATCAAGTTTCCCAATTAAATTCTCTTTGCATCTATCTCTTTAGCCTCTACTCTTATAATTCCCCCTATAGAGTTCTCATTCCTGTATAATTCCACTACCCAAATAAAATGGGAATATTTTTTTTAGTAAACTATTAAAATAAATAGCTCCTGAATTGAAGACATTTTGTTTTTGGTAATGATGCTCCTGCAGAATATTTGCATTTAAAATCCTATGTAAATTGAAAAGATGGTTCTTTGGTTAGACATATTTGCCTTTACAGTATAGTACTGGGTAATCGGTGACTATACTTCACTTCAACTAATGGTAAGAAAAGATCTGTGCCTGACAGGACTACATTCTAATCTGTTTTGTGGGTAAAATGTAGAAAAAAAAACCAAGGGAATGAAAAAGTGTAGCAATTATAGCAGTCGAGTTGCTTCCTCAACTTTGAAAAGTACAAGAATTGAGGATTATGTTCAGAATGCCTATTCTTTGTAGTAACTCCAGCTGAAACAGGAGATTCTGATTCCTATTTTGGAGTCTTTTACAAGAATATATCACTTCATTTGTCATCTAAGCTGTATTTTTAAAGTATATATACATTCCATTCCCATGGGTCATATGTACCAACTGAAGTCTTTTGAGTAAACTGTCACCTTTTTCTTTTTCAGTCTTAAATCCACTGTCTAGTTTTAGTTCTGTGAGAAATTAAATGTAAAGCCAGTAGCTTTAATGTTTTGTAATAAAAGTTATACCACTGTAATTTGAATTTCTCTTTTTTTAGAGATCTGGTTGTTTTGTATATAATTGTTTAAATCCTTAGTTTGTACATGAATGAAGATAATTTTTTATCTTATTTAGCTAAATGCAGGAAACTTTTTTTGGATTTAAATATTTGTTTTATAGGAAAAAAATAAACTATTCTGCTTATTATAAAATATTGTCTTTTTCTGTCAATCTAACTTTGTTGAATTACATGTTACACTGAACCACCAACTAACCATGAAATTTAAGTTCGTTCAACATAGCAGAAAATAAAATTGAGTAATTTTAGTTGTACTAGATATGGGCACAGCCCATGTTCACTTGAAGCATGCTTTCATAGGTCACTGTCCCAGTTTCCTTCACTGATGGGCAAAATGCATCAGCAATCTTTGCTTGCCATTTGTCTTTATGATTCACAGGTCAAAATGTAACTTTTGGAGAACTCTTATTTTAGCAGGGATTGTATATTTTTAAATCTCTTGATTAATGTGCATCGATGAATAAAATCCTGTAGAATACGTAAAAGACAGCAATAGGAAATAATTACATTGGGGGTTTTCAATCATTTTGCCAACCTTGCTTTTTTTTTAAAAAAATGCAAACTATAAAAAAGCCTTTTACAGCTGCAGGTTGTACTTTTTTGCTGACATACTTTGGTAGCACATAGACTGTGGGCTTTCCTTTCTAATTAAGAAGTGTAAATCATTTGATAAGATTGGCCATAGTCTCCTCCTGAATAAAACGGAATAACGAGATGGATAGTCCCACTATCAGATGGATTCACAGTTAAATAACTACAGTAGTGGCTAAAATTGTGGAAACCTTTTGGGAAAAGTGTATTTTTGAGGTTTGATGGCTAATAACACCACTTTTTGGGGAGAGTAGTACCATAAAATTATATATCAATGGAAAGATATTTTAATCAAAAATGTAATGCAACAATGTTTGTTCAATTATCTGCACTGTATTCTATGAAAAGTTATAGCCAAATAACCAGAAAAAGGAAGCACAACTTGCTTAGGTTGATATCAGGTAGATTTCCTTCATCTGACTGTAGCCAATGAGCATGAGTGTTTAGAGTGCCAATCAGGTGTCATCTTGTTTTGGCAATGAGCCAATCAGATCACAGTAGGATTCAGTTATTGATATCATGTATTGAAGCCTAGAGGAGGACATTTGTCAGTGTGTTATGTGATCGCTATCAAGTTGGTTGGGTTTTTTTGTGTTCTTTCATTTAGTGAGCTTGTAAAACATAATAAAATTAAAGTAATGGTGCAAAGAGTTGACTGGTTGACCAGAAAGCGACGTAAAATAGTATTATTAAGTGAACAAGGCTATCGTTATAAAGAAATTAGAAGAAAAATTGATGGAAACTTAACCAAAGTTGGCATTTCTACTGTATACTTTTCCCAAAATGTTTCCACAATTTTGGCTACTACTGTATTTGAAAAAAGGGACTTGCGACCCAGATTTGAAAGTCCTATGGCCATTTCCCGTCTCTCTCATGTGACAGAACTTTAGGAACTTAGCAACATGGCTGTGTTTATGGCTGCTTGTAGTCTCTCATGGTCACATGAAGCATTTTGCAATGGTTTTGTTGAAAACCATCACTTCCAGTTTTCAGCAAAACTGTGCCATAGTGATAATGGTTTGTTTAATGACTGCGCATTTGCTTAACAACCAGAAAATGTTGTGAAATGACATGATGTCTTAGACTGTAATGGGAAGGCACCATTACGATTGTAACTCAAGGACTACCTGTATTTTGGTTCAGCTTTCTCCAAAAGAAAGTGAGTGTTCCACTTGACATTGTGAGGATCAGAATGAAGGGGTGAGACTAATGTTTGAAATCAGTAAGTCTCTTTTTTTTTTTAAATCGGGTAACCTCCTTAATACATTCTGGGAATTTTTCAGATGAACTACATTGAGGCTCAGTTCAAGGGAAGCTTTATCTTTCCTTTTATTGTTGGAATAACGATACTTATATGTATAAAGTAAGTCTTAAATCAAGAACTCCTAAAGTATTTAATCTTAATAAAACATAATAATAAAAGCTTAAACAATACATATAAAGGCACTCCAGGCACAGTTGGAAGCATATACAACTTCCTAGTTGTTAAAATATATGATGGCATTCTCTGGAACTGATTTCCCAAGAGTTATGCCACGGTGCTATCATCATTCACTGGCAGTCTTAGGTCTGTTTTCAGCGCTGGACCAATTCTGAGATTTTCTATAAGTAGCATTACTTTTTTCATGTAAATTTTATCATGGTTCATGGTTTTGGGTACTGTTTGATTGAAAAGTGACTTGTCTCGTAGATATTATAAATAAATAAATGTGTTATGGCTGGCAGTTTCCATTTCACACAGAATTTTGTACTTTCATCTTTGTACAGCCATAGTGTTGGTCTCTTTCGTATTTTAGCTGAAGAGATGCACTGAGATGTAGAGCCCTTGTACTAATCTAACCTTCTCTACTCCTCCTGCATAGTAATAAATAGTATTCATTACTAATTATTCAACTCTCTAATAATCAGAATCACAGGACTAAAGTCACAAATGTAATGAAAGTTAAGAAGAAAAACTTCAGAAAGTAAGGCTGTTATATTAATAATTGGAATAATAGGTAACGGATAACATAAGATGAAATTATGCTGTACTATTTGTAGGAGAAAAAAACTCGTTAGTACAGAATTTGACCACTGAAAGATTATTTATTTATAAGGTTATCTGATGTTTAGTGATTATAAACATCCATAAAACATGGAATCTTGTGTATCAAAATAAAATAACAATATAATATAAATAACAATAGCTTAACAGTAGTTAAAACAAAAATAATAAATAGGGAGATAGAAGTAGGAAATTATGTTCAGTTTTTGGCTGTGGTTTGTTCTCCAAGCTTGTTTCAATATAATTTCTGAACATTTCACTACCAAACTAGGTAACATCATCATCAGGATTTTCTTGTCCTATTCTTCTTAGCTTATAAATGTCTTGTGTGCCAGTGTGGTCAGTTGGTCGTACGATTGGTTGTTTGTTTGAAGCTATATTTGAATTCTGAGCCGCTGATTGGTTCTCTTGTTAATTATGTTCAGTGCTTCTTGTAATCTATTCCATTAAATTATATTTTCCCACAGCATCTCTGTAGGAGTGAAGTTACAAGAAGAGAAAGTTTTGTGATACCTTGAAAATTAAACAATATAATACAATCTTCATGGGCCATAATCTATTTTATCAGGGGCATGATAACCAATCGAAAATAGGCACACAGAGAGAGGATTAAAATAAAGGAAAATACTAAGCTATGTGATCAGAGGGGAACTTAATGCAGCAAAGGAGAATAATCATTGGTAGAAAACAGAATAGCTATAGGAATAATTAAGGAGTCTTTATAAATGATAAGACAAACTTCCTTTTGTAAGATACCAGGAATTTGTAAGAGCCAGTTTACTTTAGTCGTTAAGGCACCAGACTAGAAAGCAGGAATCCATGAATTCAAGTTTTAGCCATGAAAGCCAGCTGGGTGACTTTGGGCCCGTCACACTCTTTCAGCCCAACCCACCTCACCAGACTGTTGTGAGGAAAATAAGGAAGAAGGTGTGTATGGGTATGGATATATAACACCTTGGGTTATTTGTAAAAATAATAAAGGAGGAATACAAATAAATAAATCAATAAAAAGTAAGATAATTAACCCGTTGCTTGGTCAAAGGATATGGCCTTCTACATTAATCTCAGTAGCCCTTTCATAAACTTGTATATTGGCCATTCTATCTAATCTTTTGATGAAAGGCTGCTTTTTTATTTTACAAAATGGGTTCAAAGACATCTGGAAAGAAGAAGCTCCATGTTATTTGAGCCAGGGAATTTCAAGAACACTGTCAACCAGCATCCAAGCAGTGAACTAACCAGCCAGAAACGAAATACTATGAAGAAAAACTGGGGTGTACAGAGGGAGGGAATGGAGCCCTGCCGGTGTGCCAGAATGAAAATGGGAAAGAAGATATTCTAAGCTAAATGTATCTTGAAATATCTGTTAACTGCAACTCTGCTAGATCAAACAAAAAATCAGGAAGGCCATTCCCTGCAAATCACAAGTGTATGTATGCTCCCCATACGTTCCCACAGGATTATCCTAGACCAGGGGTAGGCAACCTCGGCTCTTTTATGACTCAGGAATTCTGGGAGTTGAAGTCCATGAGTCATAAAAGAGCCAAGGTTGCCTACCCCTGACCTAAACTTATACTGAAATTACCATAATTTTTATTTTTATTTATTTTATTTACTTGTATCCTGCCTTTATTATTTTCATAAATAAGGGGGCGAACATATTCAAAACACCTTTCTGTTTTCCCCACAACAATCCTGTGAGGTGAATTGGGCTGAGAGAGAGGGACTGGCCCAAGGTCACCTAGCTGGCTTTTTATAAGGTTCCTCTGTTGAAGATTTTACTGATATGTTGGCTGGTTGGCCTGTTCCTTGTGAAGTGATTAATCTGGCTATGGGATTTATTAGAAAGTGTTGCCTTATTTGCTCTGGTGATGATCAATGGGTTGGAGTCTGTTCATAAGATTTGGATCAGCCAAATTCTCACATACTGTTCCTGAAATGTATTGTTGCATCTACTGTAGTTTATAAACTATGCAAGTGTTCTTGGCTTCTGTTTCTCGTGTCTCTTCAGATATAAGGTCTGAAAGGAGAGACAGCAGCTGTTATGCTACCACACTGAACCTTTCTATGCATTGCTTGTCTCCAAATGTAGGCAGAGAAAAGCAGGAGGAGCAGAAGAAGCTGCTTTGGGGACATTCACATTTGTCAAGTGGTTTCAACCAGCACATACAGAATGTTTTCTCCATGTCTTTGGAATCTTAATCTTTCTTAAACTCTAATCACTTTCATAATGCAAATTTTAAAATGACAAATGGTTGCGTGTTAAATGTAACAGCTAGGATTACAGCTCCTGTGATTGCAAGATGGCATGCTAATGATTCTGTAGAAGGGCAAGTATGCAAAATGCATGAAGCACCTGCCCAGTCAGTACCACTAAACTTTGGCACTAAAGTATATAATTTTAAGTTTCTTCAAGAAAATCACCAAAGGCGAAGTAAGAGAAAGACGCTTTTACAATTTTTCCGAGGGCTTAGTGATTATGTATAATCCCTTTTCAGTCATCAAATGTAACAGCAATGAGCACAGGCTTTGTAATGGTGCTCAGATACATTAGAAGATCCTGCAAGTTGCTAGTGAAGAGAAACCCTAATTCTTAGTTTGCCCTACCCAGTAGTAAGTTGATCTGCAGCATCTCTAATGAAAAGCTATATGACTTTACTCAGTGGTTATGTTGGGGAAACAACCTGTATGATTGAAAAAGGTAAAAAATAAAGAAAATTTATAGCTGGCATTCACTATGTCTACTGTTAGGACTAACACTTCTATCATACACTGTACAAGTTTTAATAACTTAATTTGAAAATGCTATCAATTCAGACTTGTGGTATATGACAAACAAAAAGGTCAGTCTTTAGTTTTTAACATTGCCCCTCAAAGCACTTCTGAAAAGCATGGGTGAAATGATTAAGGCAACATGAGCACCTCTAGTCCTAGAAGCAATATAAAGAAATCTGTTTCAGAACTGCAATTAAAAAGAGTGGCAGTCCATAGAAGAAAGCAAAAGAAATGGGCAGTAGCCATGGAAACAAAGCACTAATGTAACTGTATATTAGTTTGCCTCCAGCTACAGTAAGTTGAAATGCTATCTTGAATCAACAGAAAACTTGAAACTTGCTGCTCCTATTGAAACCAAGGCAAAGAAACATGGTGGGAATGGTTTGGCCATTGATTTACACTTAACAGGATCCATCCCAACCTTCCAGATGTGTTGGAGTACAATTCTTATAATCCTCAATTACCAATTAAGTATATACTTTTAGCACCATTTTGGGAAGACTGAATTGTAAGATTTCTCTCTTAATAGGACTTCCATAGGTCATCCCTGGAAGATCTTATTAAGCATTTCAGGCAGAATAGGAAAAATGTACAGGTAGTCCTTGACTTACAACAGTTCATTTAGTGACTGTTCAAAGTTACAACAGCACTGAAAAAATGACTTATAACCATTCTTCACACTTATGACCATTGCACCAACCCCCTGGTCATGTGATCAGAATCCAGATTCTTGGGAACTATTAGAAATGTATCCATTTTTAGTGTGTGTGTGTGTGTAAAATCATCATCATCATTTCAGCCATTGTCTATCCACTACAGGATGAAGGCCTCTTCTGCATGTTTCCAACCAATATTAAAAAAGATAATTCTAACTGTTTAAAAAATTAGCCCTCTGTCCTTATTAAGATTTGAAGGAACAGATCATTGTTCTACATCAAGGGTGTCAAACTGCTGACCGATGGACCGGATGCGTCATGCTGAAACCGTGCCAGCAATGGAAAAAAAGTTGTGATACATTGCGACACGTCACGTGATGTTGCGAGTTTGACACCCCTGTTCTGCATGATGCCTTGAAAATCCTATGAGGGTTCCTCATTGCCATCTTTGAAGTGGATAATACATCTCCTCTGGCCACAAGATACAGAGACAGTAATTAACTTAGCTGAGAATTATCCCTAGCCAGTATAATCAATGACTATATGGGTGAAGGCTAGATTGTAATTTTTCTGAAGTTAAAACTAAAAAGATGCAGACATTTTTCTTTCTCCTCCTAGAATAACAGTTAAATTAGGGTGGGAAGTATAGATCTTAATGACTTTCTTACCTAATTAAAATAATGGATGTCTGTAATTGAGTGCTTTATTTGCAAATGTGCTCACTTTCTCAGAAAAAGGATAAAACAAAGCAGAGAAACAGGAAATGTCATGTGGGAAATCTTATATCTGATAGCTGCTGCTCTTGGAGATCTTTATGGTGGCCATTTTGTATTTGGGCAAGCCCCCTCATCCAAACTATTGGCCCCAAAAGGTCAATGGTTAATGAAATTCCAATTTATAACATTAATATAATTTATATAATATGTGTGGATAATTAATTCACACTGGCAGGATTTACATAATTTGATGAGTCACAAATGAGTTGACATTTTACCTTATGGTGTAAGCTTCACCAACACCAGTGAGCAGGGATAATTGAACCCAGCAATATTTGAAGAACTTCAGATTTCCCATCTCTGGGCTTAGAGTGTACAAATGATCTCTAAAGAGATTTAGAGTTGAGTAGGAATAGTTCTTGGGATGGTGACATGGTTGCCTTGTTGAGCTAATGTATCTGACAGTGCTGCCCCACTCCCATCCACCCACACATGTATGGCAGGAATTTTACAGGTATTTATTGAAACCCCGCAAACATGTCTCAGAAAGCACCCCCTGTTGCACAGGTCCAGATTCCAAGTTCCATACAGCAATAGTCACTGGGTAACCAAGTCCAATGGGGACACACAAGTCCAGGAAAGCAGTCCAGGAGTCAAACAGTCCAGGATACATGGCACAAGCACACAAGGCACAGAACAGGGCACGTTGCTCCAGCAACCCTCAAGTCCTCAAGTGGGGTTAAGTAGGCAATGCTGGTGCAGTCCTTCATGAGAGGTGATGTTACCTCCTCATGAGTAGTTTAGCTGACTGGCGTTGTGCCGGTCTTCTCTCTAGTCTATGTATCCTTGGATCAGGAGGAGGTGTGAACTCCACCTCCAACTCCTCATTGCTAACTGGTCCTTGTCCTCACTTGGAGCCTCCTGTCCAACTTGCTGCAGCTCTGGCTCACCTCACTCAGCCTGTCCTCATGCAGTCGACCAAGCTGAGGCTGCTCCATCAGACTAGCATTTTCAGAGCCCCCAATCCTGACCAATACTCGGTTCCACACTTTCCTCTGCAGACTCAAACTCACCCTCCTCCTCTAAACTTGCATCTGGAGAGGGGTAGGGGTGTGTGTGGATCCATGACACTGCCTTGTCTTGTGTAATTTAAACATTCTATGAAGTATGTCCTTGGTGCAGTATTTAGACTACCACTATGTGGAAGCATAGACATGTCATCTTGTGGTGCCTGCCCATTGCCATCTAGTGGTCATCCAGTGCTTTGTAGTCCAGGACTGGTGATTCTGTTATAATGCGCATCGCTGAATAATTTTTTGGAAACAGCTGAGCTTCCAAAGATACATTGTATAGCTCTGGCAGTTGTAAGAGCAGCTTCTGTAAGAGCAGTCACAAGAGAATTAAACATTTTTATATATTCTCCAGGGAAATTTATGACAACATGGATTAGAGTGTCTGATAGAAAACTTGGCAGGAGGGCAAATATAATAAAAAAAGTCATGAACTTTTCACCCAATTGCTACAGTATACCAGTATTTTTAATTCCAATTTGGAGAATGATGCTGAAATCTACCACTGATGCTTTGTATGGCAGGGAGCCAAATAATCAACTTTTTAAATATATATATATTGTGGATGAAGGGAGTGGTGGATTGCATGCTAACAGATAAATTCTTTGAACATGCCTAATCATAATATAGTGAAGTAAATTGTGGTTTATTTATTTTATTTTATGCTTTTTTATTTTTATGGTTAATTTCTTGCATTTTGTGGATAAAACCATCAGTATTTTATTCAATAGAATGAGAAAATTAATTAAATGAGTAAACACATTGTAGTCCAGTATTTCATGCAAAGGCAATCTGTTTATCAGTTAATCGGATAAGCCATGACTAAGCATCTTACACAAACATAGCCAAGGGGTAAGAATGCCTTCTAGATTTTTAAAATTGCCAAATTTCTTTATGGAGCTATTACTATATACTGCCACTAAACTTACCCTGATTTCTCAGTCTTGCTTACACTTCGTTAAGAGAATATGCATAAGCTATGATTCTTGATGGGTCAATCTGCTGCAGGACTAGATAAGAATTGTATGTGTATATCTATCTATCTATCTATCTATCTATCTATCTATCTATCTATCTATCATCTATCTATCTATCTATCTATCTATCTATCTATCTATCTATCTATCTATCTATCTATCTATCTATCTATCTATCTATCTATCTATCTATCTATGCGTCTTTTATTTCTGCAGGTAAAAATGCTACTGAAAGATTCCAGAAACAGGTTGCATGATTTACTTCCTGGGTCCTTGTAAACCCTATATCAGTGATGGCGAACCTTTTAGAGACCGAGTGCCCAAACTGCAACCCAAAACCTATTTATTTATTGCCAGGTGCCAGGTGGGCTTGGCCCACTGGGTGGGTGTGGCTGTCGTGGTCATGGCAGATTGGGTGGGAGTGGCCAAGGTGGGCGTGATCACCTCGATGTTGCTCGTGGGGATGCTTGTGGGGGCCGGGCAGGGTTGGGGGAGATCCAGGGGATCTCTGCCAGGTTGGTCGGTGGGCAGGAGGCTTGTCCTGCGGGGTGAGGTGAGGCAGGGCAGGGGTGCCATTGTCACAGGGCAAGATGTGGCAGGGGCAGGGGTGGCTGCTGCCTGACACCATTGACCTCTGCACATAGAGGCCAGCGAGCGCATAGGTGCTGGGATGCATCTGGCCATGTGGGACCTTGGCAAGTTAGCGGGTGGCTGGTTGAAGAGGGACAGTTGCCATCTCCAGGGCATGGCCTGTGTGCCCACAGAGAGGGCTCTGAGTGCCGCCTCTGGCCTGTGTGCCATAGGTTCGCCCCCACTGCCCTATATTGGACAATTGATTTCTTAATATACATAAGTAAGGAGTGCATTTGCAAAGGCCTATAGGTCAGTGGTAAAGCATATCATTTAGCTGCAGAAAGTTATATCTTCAATTTTTTGCATTTCATACTGGAAACTATTATATACCAGAAGCAAGAAAAGATAGCACTTGCCAAAGAGCTTAATGCCCGAAATATCTGGTGCATATTTTTTAAAATCTATTTTTACTTAGCATTATTATATCATTTAAAATGTTTCTAAACTATTCGTTTCAAAATGATAGGTAAAGTTTGAAAAAATTAACAAATGTTAATCAAATATAAAGTATTTTTTAATTGGTTCAAAACTGCATCATAGTCAGGTATTCCAGCTGCTTGCTGTTGTTTTTAATTTTTCTGTTCTTAGGGCAGAATAATTTCGGGCTATAGCTAAATGCAATTGGTTAAATTACTTCTTGAACAGAATGGCAGATCATAAACTATTAGATATTTTCTTCCAGATTGCCAGCAGTTTTAAACAGTATACTTTTGGGGGGTATCACAAATGGTAAACCAGATATCCTCTTATAAACAATATAAGGGAAGAAAAAATAAAGTATTCTTCTTATCTCCAGCAGTTTGTGATGGTGCACTTAGAATTTATGAAAATCACTTAACCTGAACAAAAGAATCAGACTGAAGTAGTTTTAAATATATTTTATTCTAGGGAAAGCATGATTTAATCTGTGCTCTAAACTTTCCCAGTTCTGCTTGCAAAATTATTCATACCTGTGAACATAAGCATACCTGAAAAAACATCAATGGTATTTACAAAACACATTGCATAATTAATTAGCAACATTTTTATAGTTCGTTTGGCTTAGTGCTATGTATAGATACATGGGTCCTTAAGGAAATTTATATAGGTTTGTATTGTCAGTTTCTGATCTATCAAGCAGCTGCATCATGCTATCTTGGATGACTGGGTATATCATCAATTCAATAATGTCAAAGAGAACAGTTACATTTCTAAGATGAGCTGATTATTTGATTCTGTGGATGGTTACCTACTTTATCTTACGCTATACAGAACCATAGGCAGCAACCAAAAACATTTATGCAGAGATTGTATACACTTCATCTTTCAGTAAAAAATTATTTCCATTTGTACTTTGGTTCAGTCAGGATTCAAGCCTAATACTCCTTCCTTTTAGTTTATAATACCTAATTCTCTTTCACTGAAATCAATGGCATTTAGATAATTGAGTTTTCTTAATAATGGCCAGTGGGGAGATATCACAGGCAACATCACAGCAATACCCCCAGTTGGTGTTGCTATATTATACCGAGGGTACTGGAACAAATTATTTGAACAGATGTTACTGAATATGAAGTGTACATAAATCCCTTTTTAGTTCATCTGGTTCCCACAAGAGATACAGAATTAAAGCTAATAATAAAACAAAACAAAGTGGAGTCAAATTCACAAGAGGAAGACAGTGACACAAAAATAATTATGGGTGCAAATGAGTAAATCAAAGCCCTACCCCCTTTTTTAGCAGGTGTGCTACATATTAAATGCATGTAAAAAGAAGTGAGGCTTTGATAGCCTGGGCCCGCCCACCATTTTGACATTAATAACCCCCTGCCACATATGCTTCTGTAAATTCAAAATTTAAAATAAAGCATCTCTCAGAACAATACAATCATTATTGTCAGTCTAAAACACTGTATGGGGTCCTAGCGCACCAGTGGAACCTTACAGTACTAAGCCGTTTAGACCAGATATTGTCATCCTTCATCCGATTCTTTCTTTAAAGATGTTCTTGTCTTGTATGTCTTTTTTATGATGATGATGATGATGATGAAGGTGTCATCTGTATAGTGGATCCATGAAAGGTTTTCTGCTTTGCTGGTATAATTGTCCATTGAGTTAAAAGTAGGTAGTAAGATAAAGCTCAGTGAATTCACTGTTTCAGGTTATGTTGTGCAGTAATGCTGCAATGAATTCTTTTGCTAGTTCTGGATTTATGGATGTGAGAAATGAACCAGTAACCCACCAATTCAATCCCAAACTACATATATTCTTTTCTATTAGAAAGAGACTTGTAAGTACCATGACACCAAATATTCCCCTTTCCACTCATTTGCTGGCAAAAAAAAAAAAAAAAATGCAGCCTACAGATGAAGAATGACCATAAACAGATGCATTTGAAAAGTGAAGAAGGCTATCTTTCCTAACATTTGAGCATTACTTATAATAGTTTTTAACTGGTATCAACAGAACATTTGTCAAAAGAAAAGCTTGTAATTGTAATTGCAATATATTCCAGTCAGCCAAATGTCACAAAAGAATGAGTGCTTTAGTGCTATACCCTAGGATGGATGTTAAACAAAATGAGAGTGAATGGTGAAAGTATTTGGCATGATAGTAAAACTATGAAGTCGGCATGCAACCTGTTTTCACATTTAATGCCAATGATAGTTACAACCAGAATGGCTGAATTCACACAATATGCTTAAGCAAAATTAAACAAACTGCAATATGATTTAGTGTATGATCCAGCTTCTATCATTTGTAGTCTACTTGGAGTAGGGTTGACTTAGATTTTACTTACATAAAGTTGAAAATATAATTTAGTTAATTCAGGCTTACAAGGTGTTCTATGGATCTTTAGGAATATTAATTAGCAGAATGAAATCCAATTAAGCATCTTGTGGCTTCAGTCCAAGCCAGATTTCTCCCTAAATCTCATAATTCTGACTATATTCAGAGTGATAAAATTGTGACACCTTGTGCTGAAAAATTAAATGGTTTTTCTCATTGTTTTATGGAATGTTGGTTGATCTTCAAGTTTGAAATATTTTATGTATTTTGATAGGCTGCATTTAAGTCAATAAGAGAAACAGATTCATGATTGATCAATTTAAATTTTAGTATCTTCCATGCATAAAATGATTACTATACATACTTATCTATTTGCATAACAACTTTCATTCACATGTTTGACTTGCATATTATATTTTGATTCCAGAACATGTTAGGAGAAAGAGGAAACTCTTATATTCAGATCTGTAGCATCCTTTTTCAGAAGTTAAACTCCATCAAGATGAACAAGATGCAGCAGACCAGTAAACCCATAGCAGATGACTCGTGTCACCAGTTAATATTTTTATGCTCAACGTTATCTCTTGAAATTACCATGGTATGATTGTACTAAGGACTGAAACTAAACTGAGACTAGATTAATGACTAGATTCCTAAGGGGCTGGTATGGTTGAAAAGGGACACCCACAAGAGTAATAATTTGCATATATAAAAAAAAAACAGATTTACAAACCACATGAGGCACACCTAAGAAAACTTAAACCTAAGCCATCAGTTTATGACTATGTGGTCAAGTCTTTTCTGGCTGTTTTCTAAAATATCAGAGTCAGATTAGACAAGATATGTAACAACTTGAGAGCAACCCCCCCAAAAAAGAAAAGGCTAATCTTTTCATAAAGCTGTTTAAAGAAAAATGCAAGACATGAGGAGAAACATAGAATGTAAGCAATCTTCAAATGGAAGCTGAAAAACCTGTTTATTCCAAGAAAATGAAAACCAGGACAATATAAATCGAAATAATAATAATAATAATAATAATAATAATAATAATAATAATAATAATAATAATAATTGGAATCTAATATGAAGATCTGGAAAAAATTTCCTTAGTCGTTTTTTTAAAAACATCTTTATCAGAAAGGCATAATGCATTGATTTTTTATATGTCTGAATTCTTCAAATAATCTTTCTGTTTTGAATCAGACGCTGTCAATGACGTCTGTTGAATACAACCCTGCTTCCTTTTTAGGAAGATATGGCTGTAATATGCATAGTTTAACTACCAAATTTTCATTCCCCAGTCATTGTTAGCAAAGATGTACTTGGAACATTTAGAGATGGTAACAGCAAGGCACTGTGAGCAGCAGTTTTCATATCAATAATAGCTAAGGATTTTTGGATACTTCACCTTTTTAATTATTAGTCACATGACTGTTGTCGTCCTTCCAAGCTCAAGAATAGTAATTTCAGTATTTTTACTTTCATAATATTTCAGATAGATTACAATGTAAGGCTAGAAGTACTTAGTGGTTGATAATGAGTTTAATCATACGAGTAGACATTGAAGCAATGCAATTATTCATTAACATCCCATAGCATCACCTGAAATAGGAACATAATACAGATAATTATTATGGAAAAGGGAGTGTTTTGTGCTGTCTTGATCTCCTGGAGGAAAAATTGGATATAAATAAATAAAGAAACAAGTATATACGGTAAATTGTTTTTAGTAGCCAGAGTTTAATCATCTGTGCTATCATGACAATTTAAGACAGCTGAAGGAATTAACTAAAACTTTTTTCAGAAGTAGGAAGAAATCTCTTTAATAAATTCATGTGTTCTGTTATTTAGTGTATTGCTTTTTATTACTGTGATAGGAATTTCCTCCAATATGGCATGCAAGTTACCTTCCTTCTTGGCCTTGTAAATGATATAGTCCCCAAAAGCCTATTTTCCCCAGTATTCTCATAAACAATACTACATAGGAAATGTGTCATTTTAAGAACCATAAAAGCTACTTGACTCACTCCTAGGTGTCACAAATAATTTATTGCATTCATCTGATGCAACCAGCAATGAGATGAACAAGGAAAAATGATACTGGTAGATGAAAAGCAGAAAAGGAAAAATGGATTATACTGGAAAGGAGGCAGAGTCGACATAAACGAAGATGGAGAATCTTAACCCTTAACATCCTGAGAAGCATCACCAGTGGTGATGGAAAGCAGGAGTTCAGCAACACCAAAGACTTCTCACCTTTGACCTAAATGTTGAATTAGATGCCTCTGATTATATATAATAGCTACTTCTGGATGGGGTTGGATATGTGTGGCTGAAGAATTCTGGAAGTTGAAATCCATAGATCTTAAAGTTGCTAAGTTTGAGAAACACTGATCTAGACAATTCAAAATGTCTTGAATGTGCAACACAGCACAGATAGTCATGTTTTCCCAAACCTCTATTTGAATGGATAGCAGTTAAGCATCTGAATGCTTTGTATCAAGTCAACTACTAGTCTATTAGCCATCCTTTTTTTTAGTCAATAAGCACATCTGAATTTTGATAGGATGTCACAAGAATTGTCACAAAATGGCTGTTCTGCCAATTAGTCACATAACGTTCATTTACCTAAGTAGATCTGAATCTGTAAATTAAGATGATGTCTAACGTTAGGGCTTTTTTTTCTAGATGCCATGTTTCCATTTAATTATCATTTTATTAGACGTCCCCCCCCATTACAAATAAAGTCAGGTAGGATAGAAAGACTGGAGTGCACCAGAAGAGATATTCCCACCAGAAGAAGTGTCCCACAGAAATCAGATTATCTATGCCAGGGGTCTGCAACCTTAACAACTTTAAGACTTGTGGACTTCAGTTCCCAGAATTCCTCAGCCAGCTGGCTGAGGAATTCTGGGAGCTGAAGTCCACAAGTCTTAAAGTTGTCAAGGTTGCAGACACCTGATCTATGCCAATCAAAATACTGGATTCTTTGTTTCTCTTTGTCTTTCCCCTCTTGCTGTCGTTAATGGTGCTGCAAGGGTTAAAATTGAGATCTTTAAAAACTTGGGCCTTATGGAAAAACCTGGGGCTACCAAGGCTGTTTGCTGGACACATGTGATATTATCGATAAGACTCATATAAAAAGTAGAAAAGATACCTCACAGTACACAGTTAATTATACAGATGATTCCTCTGTTCATCTGCAGTAAGATGACAGTTGAATGGGCAACATGGAACACTGGCTGAAACATATGAGATGAATCAAAATAGGTCTTAATCTTAATCACAATAATCACAATATTTGACATGACATACAGATCTCAGATTTAAAAAGCCTTGGCCTGTTTGAAAAAACAAGTTTGGAGAGATAAAACCTTGCCCGATAATGGTAGGCATAACCAAATACTGATAAGCCATCTAGCCAAGGGATACTTGCAAAAAGAAAACTAGACAATCCAGAATTAGGTATTACAATTATAATCAAGAAGTTTCCATTTCCCCAAAACTAGCTATGCATGAAAGAGTTGGCCTGCAGGTAGAATTCCCTTCCATTCCTGCAAAATAAACAGATAATGGATATGTGATTTTTCCGGGCTAGTGACTTTATGTACATCTGCATTATTTCCAGTGCTTGGACTTCCGTAGTTTGTAACTATTTGTGTTTGTTTATGTACATGCAGCCTTGGCGCTCAAAGAAAAGCCAAAGCAATTTTCATCACACTTACAAAGAATAATGGCTATCCATTCTGAACTGCAGTGCTCACCCTGATCATTTCTAACTTGCTTTCCTCGTTTGGGGATGGTTTCAGGATCATTAGCTACTCTTAGTTATCAATATTGTAGCTTAATGCAATTTTTGGCAACTTGGAACAAGAACACTTACATTCATTTTGACTTTTCTCACTTTCTCCATCCATTTAGCATTCATAGCTCTTGGAGACAGATACATTAGTTTTCCATGTTTGCTTGCTATCAGCTGATGAAAAAGGACCTGCCCTATAATTAAATGAAGAAGTAGATTTTCTACAACCTATTGCCCCCAGCTGTGTTGCACTTTTGGCTCTCAGCTGGGATTCTGAAAAAATGGGAGGGGAAAAAATGGGAAAGTAGAACATGGTCAAGATCCACCACTGCCTCTCTCCCCCCTTTTTTTCATTTGCTTCTTCTTTCCTGCTTAATGGTAACTTGTAACTCCAAGTCCAGAAAATATATAGCTGCAATAGTGAGAATCCATGAACAAGATACTAAATTACCTTTTGGCACACGTTTCTGCTAAAAGCAGATCTTCAAATTAGCAGTGGCTAAGAATCATCCACTCAATTTCCAATATGTATTTGGAGAACCACCCAAATAACAACATAGACATTTTACTAAATTTGTTCCTCCCACTTCTCCCTTTTATTTTTAATCTCAGCTTCCCCTGGTCAGTTTGTGCCCCTTGTCACAAATATAGATTTATTCACCTACACTTAGCTTTTATTGCTTCAATTTAAACAGGGTAGATCTTGTAGTTGTAGATATTACAGTTAAAATGAAAGTCCAGAATGAATTCAGTTATGGATCTTTCTCCAGCATTTTCTGGTTGCTAGACAGTAGCCAGTTCCCTGTTAAACAGCAGTGTTTGTCTACCTTAGCAACTTTTAATATATCTGGACTTCAACTCCAGAATATCTCCCTCCCATGTTCTCACACACTGGATCCATAATAATTCAAGTTCCTCCCTTTGAAATTTGCTGCTAATTCTTCAGATATTAGCTGTTTTCCCTGCTCAATGAATTTGCAGTATTTCCAGAGATGTCCTTTTTTCATTTTTAAGTTGAATTGGCACTGGCAGAGCATTGTTAGTGAATACAAAGGGAACTCTGGGAAGAGCTTTCCTCAGTCAAAATCAGCTCTCTGGAACAACCCTGGTCCCACAGGTTTTCCTTAGTAACTCAGAAAGTTAGTCATGATCCAGAAGCCTAGACATCCCTATCAAAAGAAAACTCTTTCTTTTAAGATGGTAATAATAAGCAAGTGCCTTCGGGCCTTCTCCAGAGGGAGACTGACCCAAAGCAAGGTCCAATATTTTAAACAGTTGGAAGAATTCACATTTTTTAAATTGATGGCAGAAAAATGAACATTTATAATTTACTCCCAGGCGTTATTTTGATATTTTTCATTAAGTCCCATTTACTGGGCCATTGATTTCATTAGGAAAAGAAAATAACAATGAAGTAAACCATAGTGAGTGGTGGAAAAAAAAGAGTTGAGAGATGCTCAGATATGTTACTCCTGGGCTTCTCAGAGCCTTATAAAGACTCTAAGAGAGATGGCTATAAGTAGTTAATATAAGGAATGAAACACCTGCTTTTCTTACTACTAAGTAAAAACAGAAAGCAATGCCAGGTGCATGGCATATATACCATTCAAAATAATCAAGGCAATAGACTTCTCAAAATCATTCCTATCCAAAGAGTTCAATTTAGGGAAACATTTACTGTTTTGCTTGGAAGGAGTGATTCTTTTCTCCCAGGCCTTGATCAATGTCACGGTCTCAGACATCTCCACTTCTCACCCCCACATCATCTTTCCAGTAGCTTAACTCGCTCTTCTCTAATTACGACCATTAAAAATTGTGTTTTTTTTGTCATTTGCAGCAACCATAAGGAAGAAAACAAAGACTGCAATGTATGAGGACTAACTCATTCCCAGTTTATAAAAGTATCTCTGCCCAGTTGCCTGGAGACAATTTTTAATTGCTATAGGCAACAAAGCAAAAGGTTGTTTCATACAACTGCTTTTGAGCAGGTAGAGGACAGAATGATGAGTAGGAAGATATTTTCTTGCCTCAGAACATGCTGAATTGCACGAGAATGGGACAAGAATCTAGTTAAAGGTCATAGCCATTGCCATTTACTTTGGGGAAGTTGAAAGGCAATAGATTTGGGACTTTTTATAAGAAGTTAATAATTTCAAAACAGCACTAGGGAGAATTTTTTGGATTGGAGATAGTACAGATACTTCTATAAGAATCCAGGATTAAAACAACAACAACAACAACAACAGAGTTGGAAGGAACCTTGGAGGTCATCTAGTCCAACCCCCTGCTCAGGCAGGAAACCCTATACCATTTCAGACAAATGGTTATCCAGTCTCTTCTTAAACATTTCCAGTGTTGGAGCATTCACAACTTCTGGAGGCAGGTTGTTCCACTGATTGATTGTTCTAACTGTCAGGAAATTTCTCCTTACTAGTTCTAGGTTGCTTCTCTCTTTGATTAGTTTCCATCCATTGCTTCTTGTCCTATCTTCAGGTGCTTTGGAGAATAGCTTGACTCCCTCTTCTTTGTGGCAACCCCTGACATATTGGAACACTGCTATCATGTCCCCCCTCATCCTTCTCTTCATTAAACGAGACATACCCAATTCCAGCTACTAGGAATATAATGAGGGAGCAACTAGGTATCATGGATTATCAAATTATTACCGTGAATTAATAGTGATGAGAGTTTGTATTTGGGATCATCAGTTGAGTAATTAGGAAAGATTGTATGGTCTGTTTCAATATCAGCATGAAGACTAAAATAGGGCTCTCCCTCATCTTGTTTGTTTAGAAGCAGAAGAAGCTACCTTATATTGAAGCAGACTATTGGTTGATCTAGATTATTATATTATTGATAGTGTTGACATCTTTCCTAACCCTGCAAGAAGTTAGCATAGTTTGTGCCTGTGATTGTCTACTTGCAAAATATATTTTTCACTAAGCTAAACCCCACCAGTACTGCCCAGGGATTAGGGAAATGGTGGACATTGTTTCTTTAAACCAGGGCAGCATCCTAAGTGAGCATCTAAATTTCCCCCAGTAGAAATAGTTTTATTTTGTTCTGAAAAGAAGAGAGGTTTGCATTAGATCATGTGGATCATAAAAGCCATTAGGCAATCTGTTCTTTTATAAACAACAATCCAAGGCTTTAGTGAATCATGATAATATCACTATTGTTCATCCAGGTTTATTCAAGCATTTGAACCAGAGAGGAGGAAAAAAGAAGTATTTTTTTTTCTCTGCTAGGCAAGGGGGTTGTCTGCTTTCTTTCAGAGGTTGAGCAATCCAAGGGCAAAAGCCTAGGGCAAAGTAACTATATGGTTTCCCCATGGACATATCAGGAGGGACTTGTCTTTCCCAATCAATGAGTTGTGTTGATCTACACCTCCACAAAAATTCTGAACTTTTGGTCAGCAGAAAAGATGTCCCAAAGGGGCTTTTTCAAGAGGCAACTGGACTTTCTTGTTTTTCTTTGAAGATGTTTCACTTCTCATTCAAGATGCTTCTTCAGCTCTGACTGGACAGTGAGGAATGGAAGGATTTATATTCCTTGCAGACAGCTGGTCATTTGCATCCAGAAAAATTGCAGACTACAGGAACCATTGCACTTCAATTTGAGGTGTAGACAACACAGACTCATCCCTATCAGCCTGCACTTGTGTTCAACATTGAAGGGACACAGGGCAGAAAACATCCTGCAGAAAGCACAGCTCCACAACAGTCCTTTCAGCTTTTCCAAGAAGGCCCCACATCCATTTACACTACTCAGATGACTCTTGAGGACACAAACCTCCAAGTGGCCTCAACGACTCTCTAAAAGAATGCAAATGATCAGCTGTCTGCAAGGAATATCAATCCTTCCATTCCCCACCATCCAATTAGAGCTGAAGAAGTTTCTTGGATGAGAAGCAAAATGTTTTCAAAGAAAAACAAGAAAGTCCAGTTGCCTCTTGAAAAATCCCCTTTGGGACAACAGGGGAACATGCCTGTGGCTTAACCATCAAAAGACAAACCTCATAAAAAATTAACAAGAGCCAATTTAGGTGAAAGATCCACCTATTCCAGCATTGAGGCTCACAAGCAGGAGAGGAAAGTGATGGTTTTCAATTGTTGCTCCTCAGAACCTGGGATTGTAACAATGTCTGTGATTTACAGTGTAACATGCCAACATTAACACAACTGATCAGTCTGCTTGTAATGTTATAGCAAACCTGCTGAAACCCGCTGGCATATGCTAAAATATTGGTAGCATAAATCATATTTGAAACTAAACCCTTATATAGTTCTGCACTTGCTATTTTGAATTCTTGCTTAATCATTTTATTATTTCATGATTCAATTGAAAGTTCTGATTGTGACCTTTATAGCTCTAAATGGTCCTTTTCCAAAGAACTTGCTCACTACCAGATCCTGGTGGCAGATTGGTTTAAATAGGACACTTGTGATAGTAGCATCCATAATCTGAAACAGCTTCTCAAGTGGATTTTGCTAAAGCATATAACTGCTTGCCTCAATCTTTATTATTGTATATGTATGTGCATGTGCATGTGTATATGTAAAATTGAGATCCCCCCTTTTTCATTATCAGCATGACTGGGTTGTTTATAGATAAAGGCATAAAAATTATATAGAAACATAATAAATATCAAGTTCAGTAAAATGGGAGCCAAATAAAAATAAAGATAAAATAGAAATTAAGAATTAAAAATTAAAATTCCTTTTAATTTTATTGTAGATCCATCTGGCTTTGTAAATTATTGGCTCTTTCTCTTGATTTTAATGGTTTTGTTCTAATCATGGTGTTATTATTCATTTAGGTTTTGATGAATATCTCAACTGTGTTTTTATAGGCAGACAAGAGATAACACTTTAAATAAATTAGTATAATTGCTTTGCCTGCATTTGGGAGGTCACAGAAGAGGGCCTTAGAAATTGATCATCGAACTTAACTTCCATCATAAGAATATCAAAGAATGTAGAGATGAAGAATTAGTTTATGTAAAGATTTGGGAACAATGGTTTCATACAAAGTAAGCCCCCCATCTTTTTATTGCTATAGTAACACTAACAAATAATTAAAAAAATAATTAAAATACTCAGAAAGACTAGCAGAAGAAAATGTGTAAATTATAGAGGTGAGCCTGCACAGGCAAATGTGTTTTATTGATCTGCCTGATATTCAAGGTAGAGTTTTTAGTGATCTAAATTTTACTAGTTAATTTTGTTTGCTGTGGTGGTTAGTGGTGATGGCTTCTAATAATTGAGGGGAAACTTATAATGACCATATTATGACTTACTGCAGGTACAATGCAGTTGTCTGTGACTGCATCCCATGAGGTCTGAGTATGCTATTTGGGATGCAATGATTATGAGATGCACTACTTAGGTTACTATGATTATCTTGCCCCTCCCCCTTATTCAGGCTGGGGAAACCACAACCATGTTTTTCTGGTAACAAAGTTCCTGAACTATGGAGGACCTGGTGTGTTAGGGACTTGGGAGACTGAAGTGGCAACTCGCATGAGGAAACTAATGTGTGATTTTGATCAACTATGCAATTTTTAAAGTTATCATAACAAACCTGCCAAAAGACCGCCTCCTACCAAATATCTCCCTTCGACCAGTCCGCTCCACAGAGAGGGCCTCCTTAGGGTGCCGTCGGCCAGTCAATGCCGGCTGGCGACCCCCAGGGGGAGAGCCTTCTCTGTGGCAGCTCCTGACCTCTGGAATGACC
>NW_015386761.1:266155-277446 GCF_001527695.2 Protobothrops mucrosquamatus
AAAACCCATCTATTCCATGCGGCCGGCCTGGCGTAGTTTTGATTGGGCTTTGCTAGGGGTTTTATATGGGGTATTTTAGAGCAGGCTTTTTATTCAATATTTATTGTGATTTTTATTATTGCCTGTTCACCGCCCTGAGTCCCGTAAGGGAGATAGGGCGGTATATAAATTTAAATAATAAATAAATAAATAAATAAAAGCAGTTTAAATGGCAGCATAGTTCATGTGGTTCTGCTGCAAATTTAGCATAACATAAAGCAATCATATTATTGAGCTGGGTCCAGATGTAATTATAAATAGAGTACACCCACTGAAATTGAAATTGATGATGGACCCAACCCTTTATGTGTTCACATATTAAGCCTGGAACTCATTGTGCCTCACAATCCCAATATTCTGCCTCAAATCACACACATATTGGAACCATTATTTTCATGGTGGGTAAACTTCTGCCTATTTTTTTTTATACAACAATGCATTAGAAGGCCCAAAAAGAGAATACTCAAGCATACAAGAGGATTTGTGTGTATGTATGTGTGTATAGTCTCTCAAATTAAATACACAATTTTTGTTTTTTTTAAAGAGATGAAACAATTGGATGAACCAGGTATTTGAGACATTTTCCTGGATTGTACTATTTGTCTTGCTGTACTCATTATCCCGCCACTAAGTGCTCTTCCTTATTGTAGATTTAAAGTGCTGGTCACCAATTCCTGAGCCAGCAGAAAATCATATTGCCATAACATTTTCTGTTCCTCTGCTGCAGTAGGCAATGCTAGCAAATACAAAATAGCAAATGATGCTAACTTAATGTACAGAACATGTTAAAGAAAGCGATAGGTGGGTTCCCCGTTTTATTTTCTTCCCCATCCACCAAATATCATGAACCAGCAGAATATGGGATGGATGTGGGGATGAAGGAAGAAGCATGTTTTGACAGATGGCTTGGCACCTATGGTAGCTTAGCTTTCAAAATTTACTGTTTTTGTGCAAATATTTTATATAGGTGCAAAGTGAACCAATCAGCTGATAGTTGGATTTCCATGTTTGGGTGGAGCTAAAAATAGAAATAGTGCTATGCAGAAGTTTACTAAACCCATGTTTCCAATATGATGAGCAGATTTGGCAGTATTCCAAACAGCGTTGGACCTCTGTTCAACTTGAATAATTGAGACACATGAAGTGGTCTGTAACATGGAGCCACAGAAACTGAACCATGTCTCTCCTTGTCCCCAACTTTACTACATGCCCCTCCATTATTGGTCAGCTGTGAAATAATCCAGGTTTCCAACCTGGGGAAAGGTTTGCAGAGCTGGCGAGTACAGAGAGAGAGTCTGGTTTGAAAGTACTAGATTCAAACAGCCTAAAGAACATTACCTAAGGATGTCTTAAGGCTACCCAGATGAGAATTATGAAAACAATATTAAGTGAATATAGCAAAAAAGAGAGGCTGTTGTGTCAAATTAATACAGTGGTTAGGTGCAAGTGGGGAAAGGCTCTTAGATTGATAATTGGTGAATACTTTTCAGGGTAATTCCTCACTTGAGCCTATCCTTGGCAACTCTACCCGGCCTACTTTTGTGTACCTTTAACTAAAGACTTTGTTTCCTGACAAAAGTTTCTGTCGTGTCTCCATCAGATCCCGGTTCAGAGGAGGAGGAGTTGGAACTGGGACCACCCGACAGAGATGGCAGGTCTCCCCTTGGAATGTTTGGAGAGACCAGGGGCTGAGGACGATGCTATCCCAGGCCTCTCTGGCATTGGGGGAGGTGGTCGACCAGAAGGGGAACTGCCTGCCCTCACAAACACAGGGAGTGGTGATGACAGGCAGCAGACAGTCAGTGGTAATGACAGACAGCAGATTCCCTCTGATGAGGATCAGCTGCCTCCCCCACTCGATCCAAGGGCAGGGAGAAGGAAGCAGAGGGAAGCTCAGAGGAGGTCTGTGAGGCTGCTGGTGAGTGGCCACCCTGCCCCTTCTCACAAGGAACACCTGGCTTGAGCTGATTTAATCAGGCTGGGGGAAAGTGTCTTCGTTGGGAACAATTGTTTTGCTTCGGCACACACTTTCCCAGCCATTGTAACTCTGCTTCAGATTGCATTTTTGTCCCATGGACTCTGATCTTGTTTGTGGACTACGGATCTTGCCTTGGTCATCTTGCCTTGAATCTTGTTTATGATTTACGGACCTTGCCTTGTGGACTTTGCATCTTGTTTTTGGACTATGGACTTCCTCCTTGCCTTCTGAATCGATTCTGATTACTATTGTGGGACTGTGTTGCATTGACTGTGGATGGCTGCCTTTGGGAAAGTTTGGGATGTAGCTTTATCGGAGATTGTAGGGCCATTTGTTGTGGGATAGCAGAATAATAAAAACTTTATTGAAGCCTGCATCTATCTAGACCAGTGGTTCTCAACCTTTTTAATGCCGCGACCCCAACCGGTCATAAGTCGAGGACTAAACCGGTCATAAGTCGAGGACTAAAGTGGTCGTAAGTTGAGGACTAAACCGGTCATAAGTTGAGGACTACCCAACCAGTCGTAAGTCAAGGACTTTCCCTGCCCGGGAGTGCCACGCATGCGTGGTTCCGCCCCCTGCACCGGCCGAGGCGTAGCTGGCAAGCGGCAGAGACGGAGCAGGCCGACCACCAGCTGGCCCAGCCCAAGGGAGGTAAGGCACCCGTCGGAAAAGGGGGAAAAAAATGGCGGACAAAAAAAATGGCGGACAAAAAAAATGGCAGACAGCCTTGCTTGGCGACCCCCGTGAAATGGTCGATCGACCCCAAATGAGGTCCCGACCCACAGGTTGAGAACCACTGCTCTAGTGATATGGTTTGTAACAGTTTCATTGGTTTTGTTGTTGGCATTTCTCATACAGTTTAATATGTTCCTCTTAACATTGTTAAACAGTGGCTTTTCTTTAGTGAAATATATTGAATTAAACAATGACTAATTCTAAATTAAAAATGTGTTGAAAGATAATTTTGCTGCAAATATTGTGACTAAGACACAGATGGATCAAATATGAAAACAAAAACAAAAACTAATATATTACAAAGCAGTGAGACTGAAACAAAAACTTACCTGCCAAAAAACTGACTTAATTTTCTTGCTGAATTCCTTTTCCTAAGTTATTCCACACATTTATACTTGTATTTTTAAAGCAATATATTTTTAAACCAATATGGCACCCAGTGGAAAAACTTCACTGGCTATAGAAAGGTATTTTTAAACTACAATTATTGTCAGTGTTCAGCAATACTTGACTTACGACCGTAATGGAGCCTGCCAATTATGATCATAAGTTATGATGGTTGTAAAACAGGTCATTGTATGACTGACCCGATTTTGCGACCTTTTTTGCGGTGATTGTTAAGTGAATGCTGTGGCTGTTAAACAAACCCATTGTTCGCTATGGGGCATTTTTGCCAAAAACTGGAAGCAAATGCCATTTTTTAAAATAAAACATTATAAAGTGTGATCCTGTGACCATGGGATGCTGCAAACAATTGGAAAAGTGGGCTGGTTGCCAAGTGAAGACACATGACCATGGGGGTGGTGCAGCTGTTGGACCTCCTGAACCATGTCGTAAGTACTTTGTGGGGGATCCATCATAACTTCTTAGCAATTGGTTGTAAGTTGAGGGCTATCTGTTACTCCAGATATACTGCACTGGAATTGTTCAGTGGTTCAAGAAATATGTGGCTATTCCAAGCCCTCTGTTTTCTGTAGGACTCCAAAGTCTTCTTTAGGTCTTTGAGGATATATTTCCTGACACGTTTTCCCCTCTCAAGCTATTATACTCACTTACTCTATTTTATCTTCTCTCTGCCACATACTGTAGCTATTAAAGGCAAACTAACAAATCAATCATATCCAGAATGAGATATCAGAGCAAAATATCCAAATGCAAGCTGCTATTAAGGAGGGGGCTACCATAATCTCTTCCATTTCTAAGTGCTTTAGATCAGGGGAGGCCATCTTTTGGCAGGCAATGAGACTGACAGCCACAGGGAGAAGGCATGTGATATAAGCGGATGATGGTACTTTGGAGAAAATTTGATGTGCGTATGTTTTTACTTTTATCTGTGATACAGACAGTCTTCAATTTACAACCACAAGTGGGATCAGAACTTCTATCACTAAGTGATGCAATTGCTGAGTTCCACCCAATTTTACAACCTTTTTGCTGCGGTCATAAACTGAATCATTCTGGTTGTTAAGCAAATCATATCGTTTTTAAGCAAATCTGACATTGCTTGTTGGAAGCCCTCTGGGAAGGTTGCAAATGGCAATTTTGTGATCCCAGAATGCTGCAATCTTTGTAAATACATGCCAGTTGCCAAGCTTTCAGATTTTGATCATGTGACTGTGGGGATGCTACACCGGTCATAAGCATGACTGGGTTGTAAATCACTTTTTTCACTGCCATTGTAAGTTCGAACGGTTGTTGAATAGCAGTAGCAATAGCAATAGCACTTAGACATATACCACTTCACAGTGCTTTACAGTGTTCTCTAAGCAGTTTTACAGAGTCAATATGTTGCCCCCAACAATCTGGGTCCTCATTTTATCGACCTAGAAGGATAGAAGGCTGAGTCAACCTTGAGCTGGTCAGAATTGAACTGCCAAACTGCTGGCAGTCGACAGTCAGCAGAATAAGCCTGCAATACTGCATTCTAACCACTGTGCCACCACAGCTCATAATCACGAGTGATCATAAGTCAAGAACTACGTTATGTCAATTTTAAGGCTTAGGCTTCAATCTGCCAGCTGTTTGCCACTTCAGGCTAGCAGGAAACTCTGTGGTTTTCATGAATCATGACCAAGGTAAGTCAGCAGGCCTGGGGGTCTCAGAGGAGGCTAAAATTTTAAGATGGCTCCATTATTATTAACATCCACTTTCTTCTGTGCCTGGTGGTTTATGTATGTTTAAATTAATGACTGATTTATATTTTGAATGATTGTTTTTATGTATTTGTTTTATTTCATTATGTATGTTGCTCACAGTCACTTTTTGTGAGATGGGGAGGCTATATAAATTTAATAAAAAATAAAAAATAAACCCATATGACCATAAAAAGGAGATAGGAAATATGCAGGGTAGATATTTGAACTTCTTTGTCAAAAGGGCAAAATCTGAAGTATCTGAACAGAAATGAAAATTCTTATTTTCAGTGGGCAATGTGCACTTCTTTGTAGCCTGTAGCAATTGCAAATGAAGGGAGAAAATTCTTTCTATTTTGGTCAGTAAACAATTACATAACTCTGGGACTCATACTTGTGAAGAGAGAGAAACCAAGCATCTTTCATCTAATTACTTTTAGTGGAATTCAAAGGTTTTCCCCATCCATCACTCTGACATATTTTAAATTCATTAAATCAACATATACCCACTAATCTATTTTAAGATTTCAATTGGTAGACTGTAGGGATTTACAATTCACAGTAACAACTCTCTCTCTCTCTCTCTCTCTCTCTCTCTCTCTCTCTCTCTCTCTCTCTCTCTCTCTCTCTTCCCTTCCCTTCCTTTCCCTTCCTGTCTCCTTTCCCCCTCCTTCCCTGTCTAGGGCAGGACATTTCCCGTATAAATAATGAGTACTGGAGATTAACCATCTCCAGTAATGAACTGAATATATGTAGTAATTCAAAAACATTTCATTAAGTGTAATAGAAAAGGCAGTGCTGAGTTGAGCTCAGTTCGCGATGAATACCTGGACATGTCCATCTAATCATTTTGGTAATAGTAATGAAAAGAAGTGTCACATTACTTTTTCCAGGATATCTGTGTATTTCCCTATCTAGTCTGTGTAGTCTGTCCAGTTTGGTCTAGAGCAGAGATCCCCAATCCCCGGTTCGTGGACTGGTACTGGGCCGCAACATGCCAGCAACCGGTCTGCACAAACAAGCAAAGCCCCATCCGTGGATGCAGACAGCACACAAAACCACGCACTCTGCGGTCTCCTTTCTCCACAGAATCGGTCCCTGGTGCCCAAAAAGTTGGGGACCTCTGGTCTAGAGGCCTGGGATGCCTCGTAGTGTCTCCCATCTAAGTACTAACCAGGCTTGATTCTGCTTAGCTTCTGAACCCAGACAAGCTGGACAGGGGTGACATCTGCGGAGACTTATCAAGTATACTTGTCTTGTTCTGTGTAGGATAACAATCAAGTTAGAAACAGGAGCATATGTTGCTGGAGATGATGTATTACAAAAGTGCAGAAATTATATCCTTCTAAATATTGGGCTACAAATGCCAGCATTATCCTGATTGAGTAGAATGA
The DNA here is from genome assembly GCF_001527695.2 of Protobothrops mucrosquamatus. NCBI lineage: Eukaryota > Metazoa > Chordata > Lepidosauria > Squamata > Viperidae > Protobothrops > Protobothrops mucrosquamatus. The sequence goes on from NW_015386761.1 coordinate 272,437, forward strand.
ATTAGAATCCAGCAACATCTGGGAGATCACCAGTTCTCCATTCTTAACGTAAGAGGCGTTGGGATGATCAGTATCATGCAGTCTTACTTTACATGACTATAATCATGAGGGAATACAAGACCAGTTAGATAAAACTAAAGGCTTATGTAATTCAGCATATCTTTCTCACAGTAGACAATCAAATATTTCTAGGAAGCTCATCAGCAAAGCAAATCATAATACCAATAAATCTACCTTGTGTATGAGTTTGTCAACACTTTACTTTTTTTCTAATGACTACCATTGCACTTTTAGCAGCACCCTATCCCCCACTTAGTGCATCATAATATAAGAAGTACATCCTTTTAATCTGTACCCTGAGTTTACCATCAAAGAATTTTATTGGATGGCAATGAGAATAAGGTATAGAGAGGGAAATGGAAAAGCTGGAAAGGGAAGGAAAATATTTATATCATCCTATACATCATGCATAGATTTGTTAAGATTTGGGAGTGCAAAATTAGCCATAGAGAATTATGTAACATTAACATGACTTTTGCTCCAGTCCTTCTTCAGGACACCAGCTATTACAATCTTTTCTATTTATCTTCTATCAGCTTTGGATCAGTTTAAAATCTTTCTAGGTTATGCTGGTAGCTTCCATGGTTTCCATCAGACAGACATTTATAAGGCAAGTTAGATGTTCTTTCACAATCTCAGTTCTGTAGAAGCCACAAACATTATTTGTTATAACTTTACAATCAGTATTTCATTTCTTTGGCAATCTTTGAAGATAAATTATGAATCAGAACATTAAAATGTCTGGGGGAGAAAACAATACTATGAAAAAAGTTAACAGACTGTGGAAATATTTGGTTGCATGTAGACTCAGGATATGTGGTGAAGAACAGCTGCAGCTACTGAATGTCAGCTGAAATAAAGCTGTGTTTTTAAAAGTATAATTTGCATATTTATTAGATTCCAAACTTGAATTTCCAGCCCAATCCAGGTACTTGGATGTCTGCCTGTAAATTACACTGTGGGATGTGGGATGCTAGAAATATTATTGCCAGTACAATACTCAGACAGAAAAGCTTGTATTGATGAATCTACTTTCTTTTGTTGCTTTGAAGGAATGCGATACAGATGGAATCTTAAACTATTTTGTCCATTTGCTCCAGATGTCCCTTGACGGACTGAGATTTGAATTAGTTATAATGTATACTGGCTTGGAAGAATACTGAAAATCCAGGTGTATAAGGTCAGTGCGTTTTCTGCAATGGCTCAGGAAGAGGTTACTTTATACATGCTTTTGGAGCAGATCACTTTTAATGAATAAATCCATAATGAAGTAGTTAAGGGTTTTGTTGACCATCTTGCTACCAATTTGCCTTTTTTTCTGACGCTAGATAAGTCTTCAATTCAGTAGACTGGAAGGATGTTCCTGGTGAGATCTTCATCTCTGTGGTAAACTTCACTGAAAGCATCTGATTCTTGGCTTGGGTAATTCTCAGAGTCCTCCGGTTCCTTCTTGTCACTATTCCGCACAGCAGCTTCAAGGGCCTTTTGCCGGCGATAGAAATGGGAGAACTTATTGAAGATGATAGTGATAGGCAGTGCCACAACCAAAATCCCACCCAGGATGCAACCAGAAGCTGCCAGCTTGCCGGCGACAGTCACTGGTACCACGTCCCCATAGCCTACAGTTGTCATGCTAACTGTCCCCCACCACCAGCAAGCAGGAATAGTGTCAAAACCAACGTCTTCCTCCTTTTCTGCAGTGTAGGCTATTCCAGAGAAAACAGACACCCCAACAGCCAAGTATAGAAGCAGAATTCCCACTTCTCTGTAGCTATGCTGAAAAAGAAAAGATAAAAAAGAAAAAAATATGGAGGTACGTAGTTAGGATCAATAACTAAAAAATAGTATGAAATAGTTCTTTCAATGCTGGGTTTTCTACCCTTTGAGTTGTATCCCTTTCTATAATATCAGACCACAGTTGACTAAGATCATGATTGAAATTTAGAACAGAACACTATTTTGCCTTAGCACGTTTCCAATAATCTCTTTCATTAAAAAATAGCATGAAACAATAGTACTTTAATACCAACATCATTTATTAATTTTCTTTCAATGATATGTGCATAAGCACATCTGGATTAATGCCCTCCAGATGCTTGGACTGCAATTCCTATTACCCTCAGTCAGTGACCCATGCTGAAAACAATGGAGGTTGTACTCCAGCACATCTGTATTGGGCACAGTTAATGTTCATTTATTGTGGCAGGCAGTAGCATTCCAGAGTTTGAGGAACAGATTACTTGCAGGTAGATGCTAAAACTTCAGCATTCAGAATAGAGATACTCCTTCAGTGAGTTGCATTAATAAAAGGAAGCCAGGAGATCTTGCCTTTACCTATACCATCATTTTTACTGTCAATACCACTAACATTTTAGAACTCCCAGGCTCCCATCATCTTGGTTTTTAATTTTAATTTTTAAATTTTTGTTCTATTTTAATTTGTTTTGCACTTTGTAACTTTTATTATATAGTAAATTTTCCAGAGTCACTGTATTAGTGAGATGGCTGGCATAGGAATCCAATAAATAAATAAACAATGATCTCCAGACAGAAGTTACTTTCTAGGCTCCATCCATTCTTATTATGTTCAGCCCTGAAGAGCCTGGGTTGTGATACAAACACCATTTTTTCACACAGTTGCAAGTTTTATAATTGTAATATTTGAAATTACTTGTGGTGCATAGGGTAGCTAAGATTTTAATAGTTTAAACAAATGTAATATACATCCACATTTCTTTCCTATTGTTTTTGAGATTAGAATGGGGAGGTGTTTTTCTATTGTAAGGAAGCTAACTTAATTAGGAACAGATAATTTTTGCTTTCCTTAAAACTGAATGTCCCACATTCAGTTAACTTGTTCAGCACTGCTGCTCTAATCTGTGCCACTTTACTTGGGAGTAACCTTCAACAAATTCATTTGTCTTACTTTTGAGCAGATTCTCATTTATTTAAGTGGGATTCACACATTCTAACCGTATGGAGGATTGAGACCCATCTGCTCCCTACTGCACCATTTGATATATTCTTGTCAAGCAAGACAACTTTCCAGATCAATGAGCTTTTTAGCATCTCTTCGAATATAAAACAAAGTATTTTTCTATGCAACATTTCTAGGACTAATGCAAACTTTCCAGATAAAGTTTGTTATTAATGCTTTGGTGCTTCTTTGGTTTCCAAGGACAGAAGAACAGAACATGGTGATGGCAATAATCACTCTAATATCTGCTTTTAAGGACAAAAGCTGTCCCTGAACTCTAGACTGGCGCCATCAGTCATATCTCAGTTTGTATTGAGGCAAGATCTGCATCTGGCAGGGAGAAGACAGATGTCTTAGTGGCAAATAAATATCTTTCATTAGCCTATTTTATAGGTTTAAAGCAGACATATAAAACAGGGATGTCTACTCAGTGATTCAGAATGCAATATGATCCTTAAACAGCTACAAGTAAGATCAAGATATGTACTGATTTCAGATCTGGCATCTATAATTTTACAGGACATAAATAACTGAGGAACAAATGTGTTTCTATTGTCCCCTTCCATTGGCTTCCCCTTTTCCTGGATCAAATCTGGCAATCTTTTTCATGGTCTATCCCTTTTATGCAATATGATTGAATATCCATAGCCAGTTCTCAGGATAAAGGATCAGAGGATGCAGCCCTTCCAGTTCCTGAGCCAAGAAGACAGAGGTATCAAGCTTCTTTAGTTGCTATGGTCCCAAACAAAAAAGTATTTATCCCAACTGTGCTGTCATTGGAGATTCCTTTCCTTGTTGTCGATACGTAGTCCCTCTTCTGCCTTCCTTGCTTTCCCTGTAGCATAACAATCACAACCACCATGAAAATATGTGATTAGGGAAGATGGAAGAAGCTTTGAGAAGAAAGCTGCAGTTATCCTGGCAAACCACTCTCATGAGCCCTTCAGCTCCAGAGTTCAATTTTAACAGGGTTTAAAGAATAACAATCTTAGTTTGTTTTTTATTTACACAAAGACATTTCCTGTAACATATCTATAAGAAATCCAGGCTCAGAATTGATTGGATTTGTAACTTGCAAGACCTATTTGGACAAAAATCTGCTATTTCCCAAAACAGATACCAAGCTATAATTGTTCTGAGGCTCAGCAGGAAGATCAAAACAAGCTCTTGCTGGAAGTGAGGCTGATATAACCAAGACCGTTGACAAAAGATACCAAGATGGTCAATCAATGTTAGGCAGGCATGGTAGGTGGGGAATGGAAATTCCTTTTCAAAAATATACAAGGAGTCCAGCAGATGCAGTAGATAGGCTCAATCCAGAATAGAATAAGGACTGTCAGAGCTGTCTATTTATAGGCATGGCACAAGAGACAAATAGAAAGAGACAACCCAGTACAATCAGTCACAAAATGAAGCTGCCAACGAAAATGACAGCCTATAGACAGCCTAGGCAGAAATGTGGAACAACTGAAAATGTATTCATTAAAATATACATAAGAAAGAAGCAGAGAACATGGTTAAGCTGCAAGAAGGGAAAATAAAATGACTAGTTAAGAGCCAGGAAGTCCAGTGCTTTGAGGAAAGAGAAAATGATGTGCACCAAGGAATTAGGCACAGACTGAAATGTGCAGTTTACACTTGAATAGAATGGGTTGCAGCCTCTGGATCAATAATACATTTCCCACTTTTTAGACAAGCCGTATCATTTATTTTCATCCTCTCACTTCACTGGCTGTTTGAATCGAAGGGAAAGCAATAAACCAAAACATTCTTACAATATTAAGGCAGCAATAAGAAATGCACTGCCCAGGAGGCAGATGCCGCATTAATGCTGCATACTCTCTACTTTCTCTATCAAGAAGCCTGTGCTTTGATCTCAATATAACTTGCCAGTGGCATCTCCAGCACTCCTGGTGTCTCTACTGAAACAGTCTGGCTTATTTGATGAAGCCAAGCATAATATATTAGAGTTA
>NW_015386761.1:277538-288211 GCF_001527695.2 Protobothrops mucrosquamatus
AGTTAGCAATTTAACTTCCTTTGTTTCTTTATGAACATTTGTTAGTAAGGGAAGGAAGTGGGCTGCTCACTCCTAGCCCTTTATAATCAAAACAAACCTATATAACAACAAACCAAAGTTCTCCTCTTGGCCACCCAGTACAGCTGGACCATAATCAAGTATCAGTGCCAAGAAGATTGCCTAGGTCTAATCAAGATTATATCTTACTTACTGCAGGAAGGAGAGTTTCCTTCAAATGAAACATTGATTTGATTTGTACATTGTCCTAGTCTATAATTTGTTTAACAAAAACTGGATTGCTTAAGTTCATATTATAAGCAATATTACCAGCATGTGTTTATCAGCAAAATGACCAGGTTCATACATAAAACTAAATTATAGTCAAATACACCATAATTTAGTACAGTGTGTGAATTTAGTCACTGGAGAAAGAAAAGAGGAAACAAAAACAGTATTTTTTTTGTACTTTAAAAATATGTGACAGTGGTTTGGTCAACAAATTATTACTCAAACACCCAAATCTGTTTTACAGTTTACTCTTTCTCATATACCTGATACTCTCTCTCATAATCAGTTCTTTTATCCAATGCCTCTTTTATCCAATTCCACAGAACATTTGACTTAAATACTGTAATTTAGGGGTAGGCAAAATACAATGTCTTTTGAGTTTGCAACTCCCATCAGACCTAGTTAACATGGTCAATGATTTCTGACAGCTGCCCTTCAAAGCATCTGGCAAGCCCTTGGCTGCTTATTTGAACTTTAGTTCTAAATAACAAATGAGATGACATTTAGCTTTATCTAGCTACATTTATGTATGTTTTTGTCAACTGTATAGACTTAAATTAGTCATAATGTATTTTCCAAAGTGTAAAAATTGCCTACTGCTTAAAAGACAATAAAGTAACTCCAACCATGTCCAGGAGAAGAGCCTTTTCTGCTGTGCCCCCTTCTCTTTGGAATATTTTCCCATCAGAGGTAAGATCTGCCCCCACATTCCTGGTCTCCTGGAAGAGTCTAAAAACTTAGCTCTTGGCTGTTTGGCCTGCTACATTAAGGCTGGCTGATGGGGTAGATAAGATTCTCACACCCAGGCTGCCCATCATCTTGATTCTTAACTTTATAACTTTTTATTCTAATTTTAATTGTTTTAGTATCTTTAAATTTTATTATATTGTAAGCTGCCAAGAGCTGCTGCATTAGTGAGATGGGTAGCATAGAAATGTAATAAGCAAACAAACAAATGTATTCTTCCTAGGAAGGAAATTCAATAATTGGGATGTTACACTCCTATTATCCTTAGCGTCCTTTTCCCTTCTTTCAACTTTCTTCTCCCAGTGTTTGAATTTATATTGAAACCATCAACATTACTGTATGTAAATACTGTATCCTGATTAGGTTTGGGATCAATGGACTGCACCCCCTTTTTATGGCATCCTTTCTTACATGACTGTTTACTAAGTGTTCTTTAGGAAAACTAAAAAACACAAAGAAAAAAGTCTTTGTTAAAAAATGAGGAAGCCTAGTCTTAGTATTATTTAACAACCTCATATTTATACATGGGATATTTCTACTTACACTTTCTTAATATCCCAATAGTAGTTTGAATATAATTGATGATCTCTTTCAAATCTACTGATTTGCAGATCTGAGTCCAAGGAACAGAAGTCTCTGCTCTGCCGTGAGCTGCTGCAGGTTTCACAGTAACAAAATCCATGCAAAACAAATACAATAAATAATTTACCCTGTTTTTCCACATTGATGCTCTTATTTCATATTATATGCATTCATATGATCATATTCCATTATATATAATTATTTTTAAACCTGAATGGGATAAGGAATTGTTATTGTTTTAAAAAATGGATATACTAGCCAGTTTGTGTGTGGGCCAGTCTGCATTTAAACTATCATAACATGTATTTCATTTTGTTTTAGTTATATGTAGCAAGTTATCTCATAAAATTTGCACAACCTTTGTCAGAACCTAAACAATCTTGTCTAGTTCCTGAAAGACTAGACTGGGAATACCAGAGCTGTCAGACTGAGAAATCCAATTTAAAAAATAAGCAATGGCAAATCACTTCCATAATGCTGCATGAGAAATATACAGATATGCTCACTAGGAACTGAGTTTGACTTAAAGTCTTTCTTATCCCAATCACAAACTGTACTCACTCAAATTAATGTGTACATAGTGTATTTAGTGCTCAGTTATTTAAAATATTTTGTTCTGCTTTCTTACTACAAAACATGTAAAGCAGCTTACAACTATTGTAAATAAATAGAATCAAGGGAGACCCATCCTTCTTACTGAACTGAGTGGGAGAAAAGTTTTCATTTTCTATTCAAAATCAGGATTAAAGAAAGAGAGAACATACATTTTCAGTGTTGAGGCTTATTGCAATTTTTAAAAATGGTTAAAAGATGTTCTTTCTCTCATCTAGGCAGTTTAGTTAATGACTGATGAATGTGGATAATGGTTGAGAAGTAGACTGATAGGGAAAGACGCTCAAATTTCCATACTATAACTATCCCCATTAAAGGCCCCACCTCAAATCAAATGAAGCAGAAGCACTAATCACTTTCCATGAACATACATGGATCATGCATGATTTAAACAGAGACAGCATGGCTTCCCATCTGCTCCTTTTCCCATTCATATCACGCTCTAGATAGCCTATCAAACAGACACTAGGCTTGGGGATGTTGATTCCATCTGGTTTGTGAAAACTAATTATTGAAAAAAGTTAATTTAATAAAATTTAACAGCCTCACTGGGGGAAGTGAGTCGGGAAAGTCAGGACTGACTGCCCTCCACCTTCAGGAAAGGCGATGAACACTTCTAGTTCACAATGGTCTGTGACACTTTGGTGAACATTTACTGTAATTCTAAAGCCCCCTAGAGCAGGGCTTTTCAACCTTTTCACAGATTGTATCACTTTTAGGACATGACAATATTTGAGTACCACCAGTGCTTAGCAAGGTGTCAAAAACGTGATGACTAAAAAAAAGGGGGGGATTTGGGGTTTTACTGATTAGATTCATTTGTTGTTATAGAAATGGCTAGTTTATAATATTATGGGAAAGTAAAAAGTTGAGGTTCAATGTTAATGCTTCCTTCTACTGCAACAGAGGAAGTATGTTCTTTTTCCCTTCTCCCCCTCACTTTTCCCCCCTTTTTCCTCCCCACTGTGTCCTACTATTTGCTTTTGTATTTCTGTATTTTATTCTATAATCTAATAAACTATTACAAACTGTACAAAAAAAGTACCAGTTTTAATTTCTTTGGTGGCTGTTCCTTTTCTGAATCACTTTCCCTTTGCACTGACAAATGTATGATGAATTCATCCATGTTTATTAATATGCACCACTACCAGCTAGTTCAGGGGTCTTCAAACTTGGCACTTTTAAGACTTGTGGACTTCAACTCCCAGAATTCCTCAGCCCTCATGGCTGGTTGAGGAATTCTGGGAGTTGAAGTCCACAGGTCTTAAAGTTGCTAAGTTTGTAGACTCCTGAGCTAGCTGGTCAGCCCTTCTTCCTCTCTCCGTTCTGAGCTCTTCCGCGGTGTAGTAAGAATGCACCCCCCCAATCCCTTCCCTGTGCAAAGCAAGAAAGGCTCACAAAATAAGCCTCCGTTTTTTTTCTCTTTAAGCTGCCTCAGGTGTGTCAGGTGTCACAATGTTGCAATCCTAGACTGAGAGTCTCCGCAATTGCGAAATTAAATTAAGCCTCTTTACCTTCAAAGAAAACTTTCTAAAAGCCATAGACAGACTCAATTAAAGGGGGTAAAACTAATCTCATTTGTTTAAAGGGATTAAACCTTTCCTGTTGTGTTTTTTTCCCTTCCCCCACCCAACCCCCCCCCTTTTTTTCAGTTCACCTCCAGCTCCGAGCTGCTTCTGGAAGCGCCAATCAGCTGAAGCCAATCAGCTGGAGCCCTGTTGGCTCCTGGGCGTTCTGCCGAGCCCAGACAGTCATGCAGCTGCAGCTGCCTCTCCCTCAGGCTTGGGTTGCTTAGACTCATTCCCCTCCCCTGCTACACTTGACTAGCAGTCGCGTACCACCTGCCACGTGGCAAAGTACCACAGGTGGTACACGTACCACTGGTTGAAAAGCCCTGCCCTAGAGCAGGGGTCCCCAACCCCTGGGCTGTGGTCCACCTCCGGATCTTGAGCTGTCCGGAACCGGGCCACAGAAGTGGTGGGCAAGCGTGCATGAACAAGAACACAAGCTTGTGTGAACAGTCAGTGAATGTGTGCACATGCACACTCCATTTGTGCAAGTGGCAGGCACGCATGCCCACTGCTTCTGCAAATGGAGCTGCGAGCACGCATGTGCCCACCACTTCTGCGGAACCATCCCCTCTTTCCCCCTCCACTGCAAAAACAAAAAGGTTGGGGAACTCTGCCTAGAGAAGGAAAGATTGGCTTCCCTTCCCAAGTGGTATTTAAATGGGAAGCAGTATATGTTGCCTGCTGTTTCATGTTCTGCTTCTATGTTCTGTGGATGGAGTTTGGAAATGCTGTTCCACTAAGCTTCTTGGGTAAGAAGGCAATCAGAACTACAGGTATATATGGTGAGAGAGAAAACACAACATATACATTTAATAAATAAACAAACAAAACCTTTTCTGAAGGACCTGAAATCTTACATGGACTTTTTGTTGAAAGAAGAAGAAAAAAAGTTATGGAAGATTAAAAAGATGTGGACAAGTTGGAAGTTTAAGGCATTTGTATAACATTCAAGAGGGAGGGAGAATTATTACAATACATTACATTTTATGCATTCATTTTCTTTACTTTTTTCTTTTCCGGCACCTTTTTCCTTCCTCCTTTTCTCTTTATCTTTTTGTTTAGATTTGACTTTTATTGTATGTAAAATTTTATAAACAAACAAACAAACAAATAAATAAATATGAGTGGGTGAAGGAAGTGGCAATTCAGGTTATCAGTGACTATACAAAGGAGAATATTAAATGGAGGGAAGTGTGTAGTGGGGTGCCCCAGGGCGCTGTTCTGGGCCCAGTGCTCTTCAACATCTTCATCAACGATCTGGACGAGGGGATTGATGGGGAACTCATCAAATTTGCAGATGACACCAAGCTGGCAGGAATAGCCAACACTCCAGAAGACAGGCTTAGGATACAGGAGGATCTGGACAGACTTGAACACTGGGCGCTATCTAACAAAATGAAATTCAATGGTGAAAAAAGTAAGGTTCTACATTTAGGCAAGAAAAACCAAATGTACAGGTATAGTATAGGCGGTACCTTGCTCAATAGTAGTAACTGTGAGAGGGATCTCGGAGTCCTGGTGGACAATCATTTAAATATGAGCCAGCAGTGTGCTGCAGCTGCCAAAAAAGCCAACACAGTGCTAGGCTGCATTAACAGAGGGATAGAATCAAGATCACGTGAAGTGTTAATATCACTTTACAATGCCTTGGTAAGGCCACACTTGGAATACTGCATCCAGTTTTGGTCACCACGATGTAAAAAAGATGTTGAGACTCTAGAAAGAGTAGAGAGAAGAGCAACAAAGATGATTAGGGGACTGGAAGCTAAAACATATAAGGAATGGTTGCTGGAATTGGGTATGTCTAGTTTACCGAAGAGAAGGACGAGGGGGGACATGATAGCAGTGTTCCAATATCTCAGGGGCTGCCCCAAAGAAGAGGGAGTCAAGCTATTTTCCAAGGCGCCTGAAGGCAGGACAAGAAGCAACGGGTGGAAACTAATCAAGGAGAGAAGCAACCTAGAATTAAGGAGAAACGTCCTGACAGTTAGAACAATTAACCAGTGGAACAACCTGCCTCCAGAAGCGGTGAATGCTCCAACAGTGGAAGTTTTTAAGAAGAAACTGGACAGCCATTTGTCCGAAATGGTATAGGGTTTCCTGCCTGAGCAGGGGGTTGGACTAGATGACCTCCAAGGTCCCTTCCAACTTTATCATCATTATTATTATTATTATAAATGGGCATTGCTCAACAAATTGCACAAAGTGAACATAAATGTGAACTAGCATCAAACCAATTTTTTTCCCTTCATCAAGATTGGGGGCATCTCAGAGGCTAAGAGAGAGCTTGTGGAGTTGAAGTCAGAAGGAAGACATTCACAGTTAATATCTTCAACTATTCTTTCCAGTTGTTTGGTGCTTATAGCCCCAGACTACAGCAATCCCTTGGGATTTTCTGGAATGCCAGATACAGTGTATTAGTCTTCTATGCATAATATTTTGATTTTATACTAGCTAGAATCTCTTTGAAGCAGATACGGCTTTTCTAGACTTACTGAACATTGCAAGCAAAGAGTAAAAATTAAGACAGCAAAACAAATTGCAGTCTCTTAAATCTGCTCTGTGCCATAGGAGATACCCTTCTCAGTCACCTATTCTGACAACCAGTCACGTGCACACATCAGCTGGCCCTGAAAATCCTGGTGCCAGATGGTGCTCTTGCAGGTCAGCCTTAGGCTGCCTGGCAGCAAGCCCATAAATAAATGAGCTACAATCAACCAAGCTGAACAAATAATGTAAAGTTTTAGGAATCAAGATGGAAAGTTCAAAGTTTGCAAGATTTTTTTTTCCAACACTGTCTGCTTTCCTCCTCCATATCTTCTTTTTAATGGTAAGGAAGCACAACCCTGAACATAAACAGAGCTAACTGCAGAGGACCACAATAGAAACCTCTCACTAAATTCTGCAGGGTATAGGAGCTCAATCTGTGTAAATACTGTATTTAAAACAGGCCATGTTAACCCATATTCCATGCCAGAGCTTAATTTTGCCATTACATAAATCAAACAAAGGTACCTTTTGGAGGCCAGGCAGGATACAGGAGTATTTCACATTAACTGCATATATAGAGGCAAGGACAGATATAATTATACAGATTCCTATCCTATCCTATCCTATTTCTATTCCATTCCATTCAGTTTTCGAAGAGGGTTGCAGTGGATATGATGCTAGATAGATATAAACAAAACTGAAGGAAATGTGGATGTTGATAATATGTGAGAATTATTGATAGGAACAAGGTTTACTATGGAAACAGTAGATAGTTTTGTCTGTTTGGTAAAAAATATTGGATTTCCAACTCATTTGGGCTTTATAACTGTGCATCATGATTACTCTCATTCTGTAGTATGCTAATTTGCCAGTAACTGCCAGCAAATTTGGAGAATGACATAACAGCAAACCGATTGGAAAACATCAATCTAAATAACAAAATCAAAAAAAGAGACTTAACAGAGTAGGTAAATTATCATACAATAGCTATAATTTCACACGCTAGCAAAATAATGTTCAAGATCATCCAACACAGATTAGAGCCCTACATAGAAAAAGAGAAATCAGGCATTTGAGCTGGCTATAGAAAAGGCCACGTAGGATGAGACATTATTGCTGACTCATGCTGTATAATTGACAAAGTCAAAGAATACCAAAGATAAATTACTATGTACTTTATTGATTATAGAAAGGTATAAGGTGTCAATCATATCAGACTGTGGAATGTGCTTAGAGAAATGGGAATCCCAGGACATCTTATTGTGCTCATGAGAAATCTACACAGAAGTCAGGAAGCCACAGTATAGACGACACATGGCAAAACAGACTGGATTCAAGGTGACAAAGGAATGGGATAGAGCTGTATACTTTCTCCATTTTATTCAACCTGCATGCTGAATGTATATTATGGGAAGTTGGATTGAAAGAAGGTGAGTAACTTCATCTTCATTGTGCTATGTTAATGACACCACTGTAAAAGCTACAAATCCAAAGGCTCTACAAAGTCTAGTAATAAAAATCAAAGAACAAAGTGAAAAATATGAGTAACAATACATATAAAGAAAATTACCTGGTACTACAACCAGTTTTCAAACTAATAATGAAGATACTGAAGAGATAGACATCTTCTCCCTTTTAGGATCAGCAGTCAACAGTAACGGGATAAGCCATCAGAAATATACTACAGAGTAGCACTCAGCAGAGCAACTATGACGAAGGCCTTGAAAAAGATAGATGCTGTGATGAGTCCATACCTACAAAGATCAGAATAAGGCAAGCAATGATATTCCCACTCTATGGAAGTGAAAGAATTGGATTTTGAAGAAGCAGGATAGGAAGAGTATTGATGCTATTGAACGTTGGTGTTGAAAAAGACTCCTGGGAATATTTTGGACAAATGGATCATCAAACAAATCAACCCAGAGTTCTCACTGAAGGCACAAAGGACCAGGCTCAAATTATTATACTTTGGAAAATTAGCAAAGGTCTAGTTTTCAAGAGAAAGCTCTAATGCTGGGAAAAGTGAAAAGAAAAAGAAGAGGATGATCAGCAGCAAGGTGAGTGGACTCAGAGTGGCCATGACTGCAGCATTGGAAGACCTCAAAGACCAGATGAGGGCCAGATCATCATGGAGAATATCTATGTGATCACTAAGAGTCAACATGATTTGATGGGACATAATCACACAATAATCAATTATTGTAATTGAGCTTTAAAAAGTTCAAAAGCATGAGTAATTTCACCACGTTGAAATCAGATACACATTTAAGACTGAAACAAGGCAAAAGTGCTTTTGACTACACTTTTGATTATTTTTTTCTAAGAATTATGAAATAAAAACAAATGAGCTAAAGCTCATTTACCTTCAAGGTAGCTCCTAAAGATCTCAGGCCTGTTGAATGCCTTGCCAGCTTCAGCACTCGGAATATTCTCATAAGACGAAACACTTGCACCACCTTACCCACATTTCCCAGTTCTGAATCTGTCTTCATGGTCACATCTACCCAGAGGGTGAAATAGAAAGGCAACACTGAGATAATGTCAATCAGATTGAGGGGATGCTTGAAAAACTTCCTCAAGTTTGGAGCCAAAAGCAAGCGGGCAGTAACTTCAAATGTGAACCAGGAGATGCAGAAATACTCCAGGTTTTGCAACACAGAGTCATCCTTCAACTTGCCCTCCTCATCAAGTTGCTGGTACTCTGGCATGCTGTGAATACACATGGTAGCTATGGAAACCAGCACAACACTGATAGATAGAAAGCTGAAGAGTTTGCTTGGGATGGAGTATCCTGGATTTTCCATGGTGAGCCAAAGGCGCTTGCGCAGATTGCCACAGCGGAGCGTACTATAGCGAAGCAGGTCATGATTGAAATCTAAGATCTCATCTGGGGATGTATCCACACTGCTAACCTCACTTTCCTCATCCCAGTTGTGATGATGTCTCTCCAGTTTCCTTTCATGATAGCGATAGCTGCAGCAGGAATCCAGAAAGAATTCATTAATGCCCCAATATTCTATCTCTTGGCAAAAGGAGAAGACACACAGTTCCTCCATCACATGCAGCTTGCCAGTCTGATAAAAATGGAGCACATATAGGAAGAAGCCAGGATTCCGATCAAAGTAGAATTCCCTGGCACTCACATCATAATCATCACACAGCTGTAGGATAGATTCTTCAGAGTCACAGGAAAGCAAGCGCCCAAGCCGAGTGTCAGGAAATTTGGAGAGGGCACTTGAACTGAGTCTCCTTCTCAGGCCCCCAACATTGATGTTGATGACCTCATCCTCAAAATCAGACTCCCAATAGTTTAATCTCCTGTTGACCATGATCAGTAGAGATGGGGCTATTTTGGCCTGCAGACAACACTGAAACAGAGAGAAAAGAAGATTCTTTGCTTAAGCTAATTGGGGAAAAGAATCAATTATCCAAAACATCTAAAGGTAGTTTTGTGCCTGAGAGTCCCCTAGCTATTTAGACTATTTGTTATAACAAACAAAGTTAATTAGTTTTACAGCTAGGAGTGTACATGTGCTTTGATCATATAGTTTAGAAAGAACCCCTGGTACACTTTTCAATTAAAGGATTTTTTTTAATCCAGAGCAAAACTGACATTTGAAATCTATGTTTTTCATGGAACCGCAAACAGAAGGGGAAGATTATTTTGAATGGAAAAACAGGAGGTACTGATTAATTCCACTACTGTAGCTGCTGCAACTTCTTTCATTTTGAGGAGATGTATCTGTAAACATGCAAGGAATGAAATATATGCCTCTGTTTTCTCTATGGAATTACAGCAAAAAAGTGATGGACAGAGAAGAATTATACACATCAATTTGTTTTTGCCAGGAAGTGACTCAGATGCAAAATGCTGATAAGCCTGACCTCAAGGTTTTCATATTGAGGATCAGAGAAAGCTACCTTACACAGTCAGATTCTAGATAATATGGCTCATAATTATTGCCATTTAATAGTGGTGGCTCTCCAGAATTCCAGGCAGGAATTCTGCCTAATCCACTTGGAAACACCATGGGTGAAACCTTGGAATTTCTACATGCCAAACGGAGGTAGGAATTGTACCAATGAGCTATGCTATTGGGTCAGTAGCCTACTAATAGGTTTTGTTTTCTTTTTCTACAACTGACATCTTATTCCTTCAAAACTTCAACTAATTGTTCAATATTGCAAGGATAAGATGTTGTCTGAGAAAATTAAAACCAAAAGACTGTGGGGATCATAGAAAGAAGCTTCAGGTGTCTTTAGAACCTGCCCACACCCAGTCAGATAGCAGGATCCAAGGCATCGCTCCACAAAAATTAACATACAGCTGATACATCTAACTAACACCCAACAATTTTGCCCAAGACGGAAAGTCAAGGAAAC
>NW_015386762.1:0-70925 GCF_001527695.2 Protobothrops mucrosquamatus
TATATATATATATATATATATATATATATATATATATATATATATATATATATATATATATATATATATATATATATATATATATATAAATAAATAAAACAATATGCATATATATATAAATACAAAAAGATGTTGAAAGGACCAGGTATACTTATGAATTAAAAAAGCCAAGTTGGAGCAGAAATAAATTAAATAAACTAATCCATCTATTTATCATTAAGGTGCCTAACCAATTATGATTTTCTGAGGTCAGTGGGATTATCACATCAACATTCAAATGCTACAACATATAATAAAACATATTTAAAAACTGATCTGAGTTGTAGTTAACGTATTTAAAAACTAATGGTGAATAATATTTATGTTATTTAAATCAATCTACTTTTATATATACTTTTAAATACCCATCTCCCCCCATGAACAAATGAACTATTTCAACATGTGTTATGCATGAAAGTGTGTCCTTTAATTTCATTCTTTAAACTAATTACAACCTATCATGCTATCTTGAGAATTGTACAGTTTTGTGGAGGATGGGTGAGAATTATCAATACATGCTATTAAATTTCAAGTGGACTAGAAGCTTTCCTTTTATCTGGCACTTCAATGTCTGACAGATGTTATGGCTATTGACCAGGATGTTTAAATTTAAGACAAGCCTATTCAAGAGTGCAGTATTACTTTCTTAATTATTTTTTCTTCTAGAACCATGAAAATAAGAAATAAGACAGTACAATGGAAGTTAATTTATGTTTCTCTCAAGTGTTGTACAAGAAAAGCAATTTTGAATGCATAAAGCTTGTGATCAAAAGCTAGTTTGGAATAGGATTTTAAATAGAGGATGCTTGAACCAGCATTCTTCATCCTACTGTCTTTCGTTCATTTATATGTATCACAAGGAATAGATGTCTTCTCATCCATATAAGAGCATGTTAAAATAATACTATTTAGTTACTAAAATGGAAAGAGACTAGAAAACATTTTCTGTGTGGTTTTACATCCTGTAAATAAGATTTGATGTCTAATTTGTCAATAAAATACTCCATTTCAGACTAATAAAGGCGGATAAAAGCAGAAACTGAAATGTAATTTTTCCCATTTCCTATTTCCCCAAATTCCCCCAGTAATTTTGTGTTTGTGTATTTACATACATATAATATCTCAATACATATATGTATTAATAAAGACTGCAATATTCTAGAATCCCAAACTTCTTGAATAAGGCTCTTAAATATATTTTGGAGATTATACCTACATACACAATTGCAAAAATGCCCATGTAAATATCAAACCATAATTCTATAAATATTAAAGAATAAAGCTGTATAATGTATTTATTTATTTCTATCTATTCCACTTTTATTATTTTTACAAACAGTTCAAGGCAGTGAACATATCCAGTACTCCTTCCTCTCCCTATTTTTCCACAACAATAGTCCTGTGAGATGGAGTGGGCAGAGAGAGTTTGAGTATCCAAAGGTCACCAACTAGCTTTCATGGCTAAGGAGGGACTTGAACTCATGGTCTCTTTCTTTCCAGCTTTTGCCTTAATTGCTAGACCAAACGGGTTCTAGATTACTATATTATATTATCTATACTATATTATATTACAGTAGATATATCTACCGGTATATTACCTTACCTGCTTACTCATCATGCCCCATTTTTGAATGGGGTTGTGAGGGATAAACGGCTCCCAAAGCTTTCTAGAATCTCATTATGAAAGATAGGTCACAAACCACCAAGTTATAAAAAAGCAGTTTCCCACTGCAAAAAAGTATGCAATTTTTGACATTGGCCTTACATTAAAAAAAAATCAAAAAAAAAATTCCCCCAAACCCATACTAGCTGGTATGGTGGGCAGCTAGAACAAAATTTAAAAACTGTATTCCCATCATCTGACAGCTGTTTGTCCACTCTTGTATTAGAAGCAGGGATGTTCACTGGGGCGGGTAAAAAGCTTCAGGATGACAGCAGTTCCATTCCTTTATATATGTGTCACATGTGCAACACACATTAAAAAAGGCCATGCTTTGATTAGGCAGTCCCAACCACCATCTTCCTTTTCTTCCCTCTTCTCTCCTCTCCCCCTGTGACTTCTCTGTATAGAGGATAATGGCTTTGAAGCATTCAGGCTATTTTCATAGGAAAAACTCCATTGGCCTTTTACAATGAAAAATAGGATCATATTTTTTCACACTGTCCCTTCAAGGAGAATTTCACCAAAATCAACAAATTCATTCACAGTGCCAGACTGACTCCTTTGTGCCTGTGTGTAGGTAGGTGCCTTCTACCTACATCTGTGCATATGCACAGATAACCATTCAAATTGCAAAGGTGGATGAAAACTGAATTTGAATAGGAAATTGAATGTGAACAAACCAGTCCTGCCGTTTGACAGAAAAAGATGGTGTTTTCAAATAACAATGGGATAGAAGAAAAATTCAAATGGGTACCTGTCTAATCTTTCTGCTCCTAGAGCTGAGCGAAAAACACGCGTCCTTAGAGCAAAAGACTAAGTCTAAAACTGGGGTGCAGATGGCACAGCAGAGGCGTATCTACACTTCAGACTTAGTCTTATTGGAGCAGGAAGATTAAGACAACACATTTGTGGGTTCTCCATCCAATCATGCTGGAGAAAGATGGTGTTTTCAAATAACAATGGGATAGAAGAAAAATTGGACAACCCTCTTACGTCTGCCATTCCAGTCCAAGTTCTGGAGAAGCTGTTACACCAAAGGCATGACTTTTCAAGTTGTTTTACCAGCCCATCAGCAGCACTACTATGACAATTGAAGAGTGACACATTTTGAGGCAGTTATGATGGGTAGCAGTTGACCACAAGGTCTGATGCTACTACTGATGCTTCTGGAAAAAAATGTTAAGTTGGGAAGTGTGATAATCTTCTACCTCAGGTGGCAAGCTTTCTTTTCCACTCTGTTTTTCTAATTACCTTGAAGTCCTCAAATTCTTCTACTAACTAGTTCATCTCGTCTTTTGACAAGTCAGCTTTCAAAGGAAGGCATAGGCATGGGAAGATGTCATGCCTCCTTTTGCTTATCCACTCAGTAGCCATGTCACTAGACAATATCACAGTGTTTTGTGTCTCCTGTGGACATCTTAGCATTTGATTTAATGAATATTTGTACCTTAGTTGCAATTTCTGACTTTGTTTGGCATATTTATCACACATTTTAATATGGAGCAATCTACATGAAGATGTCCCCCCAAATGGGATTATCCTGTCAGAAACTGCATGAAGACCTAATTCAGTTCTTTCGTCCAAGCAGACAGTAGATCTCTGTCTTGCTTGCTGTGTAACATATGGCCTTTGAGCATATAGGTTGGGATACCTGATATGTTCTTTTTGTGCTCCGGATTTGAGATAGTTTTCATATGACCTTTTTGTTTGGTGGTTGCAACAATACCCTGATAAATATCTTAGGCCGCTCATTTCCAAATGAATGTAAGTATACAATAGTAATTTGGGTCCATTATCTCATATTTAAAGTGGGCAAACCTATGTGTGTATGAGTTTGTAGGAGCCAGAGCAAAATGGAGTTAACCAAATATAAACAGCCCTTGACAGTTTTGGACAAGTTTAAATGGATAGAGAAAAGTAGATTATTTCAAAAGCTTTCACTGAATGGAAAAAGTTGACTATCCACAAAAATAATTATTTCTACTGGCTCTCAACTTTTTTTCCCTTGCTATTAGATATTTCAATCTGAACAAAGAAATCCTAACAAAAAGTATTAATATAATTTCACTTGCTGTGCAGAAAGATTTCCAGCTGTGAAATAGATTTTTTTCCTCTGTGAGAGCTATGCCTCTCGCTCCTTCAACTCACCTTTCAAGTACTGCTGGGACTTTTTATTTTTATTTTATTATATTCTTTTACTACCTGGGTATCTATGCTGCTGCAATCAAAATCTTCTTGCTTGAGTGGCTTACACTTGATAGGCAGGGGAAAAAAATGCAGGTGCAATAACATTTGATCTTCAAAAACAATGGCTTTGAGTAATACCAGGATCTAGTTTTTTCTTTTACTGTCACTGTCTTTCACACACACATCTACTCACACACAGACACACACACACACACACACACACACACAAGCACATGGACAAAGCAAAAGATGCATACCATATGAGGTGACTAAAAAATTAACCAGATATTCTTGATCTTTGTAAACTGACAGTTTAATGCCAACCACAGAAAACGGAAGATCAGTGTCTCAATTTGTCCCTTCACCCCTTTGAAAGCTAATCCTGGTTTTTTTAAAATAAAGATATGCAAGGATGGGGTGAGCTTGGATCTAAACTGGTCATGAATCTTATCACAGTCAATACTCAACATACCTGGTGTCCCCATGTTGATACTTGTAACATGATGGTGGTGCACTCAAAGGTGGAAAACCCAGTTGCTCAGCAAATATTGAAAATCATACTCTCTCTTTCCTGCACCTTTCCATCCCTTTGTTTTTCAGGTGGAAATTGTAACTCCTCACGAATATGCCTGACATCTAGCCTACAAATCATAAACACAGAAAAAACCCCAGACCAAATTCACTCTGTCTTGAGAATGACTTTTCAATGTGAAGAATTCTGCATCAGTTTTGGTTTATAATAGTTATATAAATTATTTTAAACACTATACTCCACGTGCATCTTTAAACACAATACTCAAATTGCATCTTTGAAAGATGCAAAGGAATTGCCAAAGGTTGTTAACAATCTATTGCATATTAGAACTACAAGACTAGTTGTGATTGTAAATTGCTACTGGATTATTGCTTGGAATTATAATTTTGTAAACTTGTCTTCCTTTTCTGAAAAATAAATCTTCCTTTTTTTTTTTTTTCTTTTGGAGGCTTTGAGTCAGTTTTTACTCCTGGTGACTGCCTGAACAAGTCCTTGCTAGTTGAAGTTTCCTTGGTAAGGTTTTTCAGAAATGGTTTGCCATTGTCTGCTTTATATAGCTGAAAGGAATGAATGATCAAGGTCACCTAGCTGGCTTTGTGCCTAGGGCAGAATTAGAACTCACACTCTCCTCATTTCTAGTCTGATACCTTAACCAATACACCTTAACCACTACACTACACTGTTATGTGTACATATACATATACATATACATATACATATACATAAACATACATCCGCTATCTGCCCTTTGGGATTACAACAATTCAGTTGTTGGCCTTCTTCTGCAGTAGGTAATTTCAAGGATTTAGAGAAGTCTGTCCCCAGACCACCTTAACTTCTCTGGATTGAACATGCTGTTTCATTCATCCTTAATTTCTAGTTCCTTGATAGCTGTCCACTGAACCTGTCCAGTTTATCTGAATTCTATTTAAAATTAAGAAGCCTGAAGGTTAAATGGGAATGATTGCTTCTTGTTTTTAGAAACTGTGCATAAAATAACGTTTGCTTTCTTTGAAGCCACATCACACCAATCCACGCCATGAGGCTTTTAAAGCTCAAACAAGACAATAAAGTAGATGTAAAAGTTCTGTAAGGATAGAAGCTATATGCCCAATGGAAAATCATTTTGATCTGACAGTGATCTCCGGTGCTGAAAAGTTCCAGTGGAAAAAACTATGCTCACAAACAAATGTTATTTTGTTTTTTTTTAAAAAAAGAGTCCAAGTGGACAAAATCAGTCAAGCAAACAAAACCCAGAACAGCTCAGTAAGATCTTCAACAGCTCTGAAATGTTGATGATTGGAAATATTGGCAGACAATGCAGGACTTAGAATGCAGGACCTACATCCTGAGTCACATGATGAGGGGTTGGGTGGAAGATTGGATATTATCCCAAACATAGCTAGCAATGTTTTCTCTCACAATATTTACTATTTACATGATTGCGTGGACAATCTTACTCCCTGTAACACTTATTAGAGCGATTACTATTACGGGATAATGTTTGTTTCTTCCTCATTTCTTAGCTGAAAGTTCAGAAGTACTCCCTCTTTCTCCCCCTTTCCCCCTCTCCTTTTCTGCTTTGTAGCACAGGCTGGCCAGATTTCATAGACTTCCCAGAGCTTTCTAAGTAATGTAACACCTGACACAAAACTATTTCAATAAAATCACTGTTTCATCACAGAAATGATCCCATCGTTGGCTCCAGTCTCCATGTGCAGGCCTTCCCCTCCTGTTTCATGTTTCTCCTCCTCCCTTTACCTGCTTTTTCCACACAACAAGACAATCCAAAATGTGTGTGCCGTTTAGGTGTCATCCGGTCTACGAGGCTCGAAAAGCTCTGCCAGGGCGTACAAAAAACAAAAAAAAACACTAATGGCTCCACAGAATCACATTTCCCTGCAAGGGCAGAAAGCTGAGAAGAGGGTGAAGGTAGCTATAGAATGCGAGTTTGAATGAGGACACTTTGTCTGTGAATGGAAACTCTACGTTCTTTGTGATTTTTAACAGGCTGTGTCTGTTCCCCCTCGAAAGGAATTGTAGGAGAGAAGATTGGATTAAGTAGTTTTTATTTTATTTCAATGCACTTGTTCACTTTTACAAAGATCAACTTACTTAGCCATGTAATAAAGTCTTGTTTTACAATAATAGTAATGTATATTATATCACTGTAGGTACCTGCACAGAAGAGAATTAGAGGAGGAAAAGAAAACAGTTGTTTCTTTGGTGAATGAAACATATATCATTACTTCCATTCACCAGGTTAGATATACCTTGAACCTTAAGCTATTCAAAACATACTCCGGCTGCCAATTAATCAGCTTTTAAAGCTAATAGGGAAATAAAAGGTTTGTGTCAATTCCACTCTTTGTCGTCTTTTTCTCTTGTTCCCCACCCAAAAAAACGTTATGGGAAAATTATGGAAAGCATGGTTGTGTAATCAGCACGAACAGCACACAACCAGAGAAATAAGGTTTGCTTCTGTCCTTAAACTCTTCTTTAAGGTTTAAATTTCTTCATAATTCTCACCACCGATTGCAGTCAAGCCAAATGTTGAAGTCATCCCTTCATTTAGCTGGGAGACTGTTTACTTCCATGTAGACAGTGTAGGATTTATTTTATTTTATTAATTTTAAAATATATATCCTGGTTTTCCAAGAGGTTTGAAAGAGAAAAACCTCTGAACTATTAACTCAGCACTGGTTGGGGAATTTTAAGGTTTGAAGTTTACAGATTTCAAACTTGCCAAGATTGAAAAATGTCGTTTAAGAGCTTCTTATGTATGACAAATCTACAGCAGTGTTTTTTTCCCTCATAACAGAAGAGCTTGCAGTTGGCTATTTACAAAACTGTTTTCTTAATTCTGGTTTTTGAGAAAGAAAAAAGATCAAGAAAGAAGGAAGAAGATAGAGGAGCAAAAAGGAAAGAAAAATAGAAAAAGAACAACTTTTGACTTTCTTTGATAGAGATATAAATAAAAAATAGATCAGACTCTTACTCTTAATTTATGTCTCAAATGAAGGCAAATATACTTTTGTCTATATTATTTCTATAATCTATAGTCTATAATCATCAAACCATAAAAATCAACATTTCATTTCTTTCAGTTTATCTTTTAATTTTATTTTTTGAAAATCAATAAAATTTAAAAAACCTAAATGTTATCAAGTTGTAAATGACATGATCTATAAATTAAATAATAAGATTTCTCTAACCAGGTGGCACTTTTTCAAAACTTATAGCCCTCTATAAGAGAGAGATCTATAAGAGAGAGATCTTTTTTAATACTAAAGGGATGTTACTCTCTTGATAGTTATATCAAGAGAGTAGCATCCCTTTAGTATTAAAAAATGTTCCCCATCATTCCCATGTTTTTAATAAGTCTTATTAATTAATTTTAATTCAAGAAAAAATAGGCTTGGGTAGATTGTAGCTGATAAACCTTATTAAGGCCCTTTTTCTTGCTAAATTATGTTGCTTAGAAGGAGCACCTTGTGGAGCTGAGTCAAGTCTCTCAAACTCTCTGAAGTGTCAGCTGATCTGAGTCAATGAGCCATTGACCGGGGTGAGTTGGCCTCAATGAGACAGCTGGGGCGAGTCAGCCATGGCAAGTTGTCCCATTCTGTAAGAGAGACTTGAAGATACAAAACAAGCAATGGTATGACAAAATAGCAACAACGATGCATTGGAACATCTGAAAGAAATACCATTTGCCTGCAAACAAGAACTGATGGGACCATAAAATAAAGAAAGTAATAAAAACAAAGAAGCTAAAGTGCTCTGGGTTTTTAGAATTGAAATAGACACACATCTGCCACACAACACCCCGATGTAGCAATTGTTGATAAGAAAGATGACAAAATTCAAAGGACATTGCAGTACTTGGAGACAGCAGAATAGAAGAGAAACAACTGGAGAATATCATAAAATAGAAAGATCTGCAAATAGAATTAGAACAAACGTAGCAAAAGAAAGTAAAGGTACTATCAATAGTAATAGGTACCTTGAGTGCAATTCTAAAAAAATCTGGAGCATCACTTGTATACGATTGGCATTGGCAAAATCACCATCAGTCAATTGCAAAAGGCAGCTTTCCTTGGAACAGCTTACATCCTGCATGATAAACTTCTGCCTATTCCAGATCTTTGAGTCAGAGTTGATAGGTAGATAAAAATGACAAATCCATAGGTTCTGAATATTTTTTCTCTATTAAGTTTAGTTATGACTAAGTTAGTGGTTCTAGAGTTCCAAAAGGGAACAACGTCAATATAGACATCATTAGTGCCAATGGTCAGCATTTAAAGAACACATCCATAGCATTCCTCAATGTGTAATGTTTTTCAGTATAAACAATTATTTATTGCTTGTTATCCAGCAGTTTCCTCAGAAGTTCAATAAGCATAGAATTCCTTCATCTGATTAATTCACAGCAATCTCGTTGGGAAGGTGGGTTGAGGTAGAGAGAAAACATCTGGCCCAGTGTCATCAAATGAGATTCCACAGGTGGAAGTAAGTCAGAACCAGTCCTCAACCAGAACCTTCAACACTAGTTCTGAAGTTCTATGAGGGAAAAAATAAAAAATAATTCAGCAATGCCCCTTTCATTTTGTGAAATAATGCAGCAACTTATAAGAAAGAGAAAGAAAAGGGGGGAAAAAGAGCACATTCAGATAAAATGAATTTTATGAACAGTGGTTTACAGAATATGCATAGTTGCTCTTGAAAGTCACACTTCCAAAAACTTTTATGTGTGTTAAGAACTGCATTGCAAAATTCAGCAACATGTGCAATCCAAGGAGTAACTAAGTTCGATGCTGTCCAGGAAAATGAACTGATTCTTTTAAAAAGTCAATTTAAATACTCGTCCATGGTTTTTTTCAAGGCATCAGAGAGGTATTGCAATGCAAAAGAGTGCAAGAGACATTCTTTCTGCCCAGCTCTGAAAATAAGTCATCACACATGGGAAGATTTAACCATAGTTTCAACTATGAGCATCCTAGATCAAGATAAATCTAAAAACCTGTTCTGGAAGCATCCCATTCAAACAAATCAGCCATTAATTGACGCATAGATAAACCACATTTACAATCGTTCAAAAGAGACAATAAAACAGCTAAGAAGGAAACAAAAAGAACAGAACACATCCTTTTCAGCAAACAACACTCAGATAAGCAGGGATTAACACCAGACAAGCAATCAAGCAGAAAACAATACCTTAATCAAGGGATCACAAGAAGAAAACCATATCCCCATCAACACTGGCAGGGAAGCTACTGTATATAAACAGGGAGCAAACCCCACACTCATAAGCAGTGATGAGTTACCTTCTTGGTAATGAAACATCTGCAACAGAACAACCTAGATCAGAGAGCACCACAGACTCCAAAATTAGCTTCTTTTTTTTTAACTAGGAAGGAATGAAAGCTAACAGGAGTCCATTGAAGAAGAAGAAGAAATGGAAATATTAATGCTGTCTTGTTTTCAACACACAGGTAGAATTGTGCAGAGCTATGCCTTCACCTAAATAAATATAAGTGTGAAAATAAAATAAATCAACCCTTGCTCCCAAATAATAAGAAAAAAGAAAGACAGGCAGCATGATACTAACAGTGGTCCACATTTTTTTAAGAAAGAGAGAGAGAGAACAAACCAGATAGGAGACAGTAGGAGTCATAAGTGTAAAAAATGTCTTAGCAGTGCAATGTTATTTTATCGGCTGACTTCAGAGTTAGCCTGGAAGTGTCAGGACTTAATAGCAATGCAGATGCTCAAGGAGGACATGCTGACCTGGGCATGACAAGAGGATGATAGGGCTGTCAGTAGTAATGGGAAAAGGAAGGAGGGAAAAGGATCTGAATGTTAAAAGAAGTCCAGGTTTAGCGTGTTTTATTTGAATTACTGTCCAAATACTCAAAAGAAGAGGTAGAAATGCTTCAGTGGTAACTTGGTGAAAGACATCTCAGAAGAAATTGTATTTTTTCTATTCTTAAGTTTCAGTTGACAAGCAAAGCCATAGGATTAAATTGAGATAGACCCTTACAAAAAAAGCTGACAAAAATTATTACAGGAAAGAAGTAATTTTTATAGCATTTTCTCCCACCTATTAAAACAAGAAACTTGCCACTTGTAATAAAATTAGAGGGCAAAAATGGATCTTTCTTTCTGTCCATCTTAAACACACTGTGATTTTTATTTTTTTGAACATGGGTGGGAGAATACAATCCCCCTCCCAAAGTGGAGACATTTGATTTGTAATTTAGGGAATAGGACACAAGGATACTCTCTGCATACCTCTTTACATACATGACAGAGGAGAGATGGTAGCACAGTGAGGGACCACAAATTTTGCATGCAGGAAAACACACATTGAATAACAGACATGCCTAGTTTACAAACATCAGATTGCCGGCTAGAAATGAATTAAATGGAGGAATAGACTATTTTATCAGTCAAGTCCAAACATTATTTTAGAGAGCAAGTTAATGAAGAAGACAAAACAATATACAGCAGAAAGCTCTCCGCGTACAACTGATTTGGACAGACAACAAAGAAAGCAAAAGGCAGGTGGAAAGAATTATAGCAATTATTCCGATTGATGAGGCTACTGTTTCCCTTTTATTCCAAGACCATATAGGGCAATGGTCAGCAACACAGTATACACAAATACCAAGATGTTATTGTCTTGTCAAAGATCACAAGATATTTCAGGTATGGTTGTAGGATGCAATTATAATAAAGATTATGAAATCTTGCAAGATGCCAGCTATTTAATTTATTTTAACCTTTTGGCATCTAGTGTTGGAATATGTCAGCACCTGATGGGAAGAATTTGACAAGGTTCATTTTACCAAAAAGGTCTGAAGTCCCAGGACCTATATCAGGAAACTTAGATAGCCAAAATCTCTGCTTCCATAGGGGGAGAAGAAGTCTATTTTTTTTCCAAGCTCAGAAATTTTAAAAAAGGAAGAGACATTAGATTGCAAGATGTCAGCTATTGACTTTATTTTAACCAACTTGACAAGTAAACCACTATCACTGATTTGAATTTCTTGCATACCAAAGTTTTTACAGCCTAGAAAACAGCAGGTTTTGCCAGCATACCAAAAGCATTAAGAAGTAATAGTGGAAGTAAACATCATCTGCCAAAGGGAAAAGAAAAAAGAGAAGGGAGGAGAGGAGAGGAATCTTGTAAAGGAGTTCTTATCATCTGAGGCCCTACACCAGAAAAAGGCCACTTAGATATAGTGGTGTATATATTACATCATAAATAGGTAGAACAGAAGAAGACTATTTATTTGGATGCCAGCTGGGCACAAAGAACTGCAAGAATTGTTTTATTAGAATTCTTCATATGAATACATATACTTTTACACAAATACTTATACTAGACTTTTCTAGTATGTGAGGCACAATGGCAAATATATTTTGTCTCCCAAGTTAAATGTATTTTTCATTGTATTGAAACTCTTATATTTGCTTAAAGCAGATGCTGGAGTGAATTAAAAGTAATAAACAAGTTAGCATGTATACCAGCAAACAGTAAACTTAGTGTAAAAAAATGTACTATAAAGATTAAGTAGTTAGATAACTGTCTCATAATGAGTTGCAATTTGAGAGTATAACAGCATGGTAAAATGGAATAATAAATATCTATGATGACTATACAGATTGAAAATAAGCAGAAATATTGAAGGGTAGAAATAAAATAATTAGGAGTATTGATGTATGTTTAGAAGCAGAATTGTGTATTAAATTAGGAGTGTTGATGTATGATTAATGTATGTTTATATTTGTATTTGTATGGGGGGGTTATTTTAAAATTAATAAAACTTTTCAGAGAAAATAAGCAGAAATATCAACCAATAGTTGTACATATGTACAACTCAACAGAATGTGTGTGTGCTCCAGTAGCATCACAGTCACTCTCAGGTTTTTCAAAATCTGCCCAGGAGCTGCACAAATGCAACGAATTCTTGGAAATAACAGAAGACATCAGTAGAAGTTAACTTCCTTAATTATGCAAGCTTTATTAATGTCAAAAGCTGTGGAAATTGGTGGCAAGCTTCCCCGAGTTACTTTAAACTGTTCTCTAATAATAATAATCATGGTGCGATGGCTCAGCAGTTAAGAGGCTGGGCTTGTTGGCTGGAAAGCTGACAGCCAAGTTCAAGACCCTAGCATTGTGTGATGGAGTGAGTGCCCATCTTCGCCTATCTCCTGCCCATCTAGCAGTTGGAAAGCATGTAAATGTGAGGAGATAAATAGGTACCACTTTGGTGGGGAGGAAACAGCACTCCACAATGTCATGACTATGGAGACTTCTTTGGACAGCGCTGGCTCACAGCCTCAAAACGAAGATAAGCGTTGCCCCCTATAGTCGGCAACGATTAATAAAATTCACAGAGACTCATTTTCTTCCTAATAATATTAGGCTATGTGCTCTGCGGAAAACAGGATTTTACTGTTGGATATGTTTTTAAGACTCATACTTAGGCTCTGCATTAGCCTTTTGCATTTTGAAAAGTACAGTTAAGCATAAAACCAACTTTTTTAAAACATAATTTTTTTGAGGGGGAGAAAGAAGGCTTGCTAGAGCCCCCTCAGACAGACCCTAAAAGCTTTTTGGAAAGATTTTTTTGCTGGGAGGGAGAGAGGTTAGGGGAAAAAAACAGAACAGTTGATAATTTTCAACGAAGTTAAAGGGTTAGGAGAAAAAATATTTATCACGAGAGCCTTTTCTTTCGTCATGAACTTGGTTCTCAGGTACCTGAGTGTGCAGCTGGTTTTTCAGTCCTGCCAAGATGTGTTGCAGAAAATAAAAATATTTGCCAGCCTTGCTTTTACTACAGCAATAATGACAATAGCAATCCGTTTATTCTTTTGTGCCCTCTGGGCCTCTGAGCAACAGTCCTTCACTGCCCACGACACAGAAGTCTGGCACGGAGCCGGGCTCTGCAGGCTGACAGCCAAAGCGTTTTGTTCAGACTAGTGCTGGCAACACTTTCATGAAAAAAGCTTTCCCTTCATCTCAGAGGCCAGATGCAGATGACAAGGAAACAAGGTCCTATTCTGCTTCACCTGTTGCCCCATTAGTTCCCAAATGCTGGCCTAGATGCTCATCCTGATTAAATCTGATTGACAAATTAACCCAGTACTTTACTCTGAGGATGTTGGGAACCAGCCAATTTCTGTGACAGCCACTCAGTTCCATCACTGGGTATATAGCTGAAGCCTAGACCCACTCAGGTGTATAGGGAGAATAATGTTTCCTGTGAGTCTTTTCTGCATTCTTCTCATTTGCAGAATTTGCTTATTTGATGGCTTGAAGCACTGCAAGTAAAAACAGTTCCCCATGGTTGAAGTAAAATATTATCCACCTAGCCTTGAGCCAGCAGAAAACTATAGTAGAGTGACATTTGCTAACCTTCTTGACAATCCTTATCATGACAATCCTTATCATGCCTTCTTGACAATCCTTATCATGCCATCTAATGGTAACCTTAATTTCTACCTGTAAGACAAGCTAAGGAAAGAGGCTGACGGATTCCCTCCAATATTATTTCCTTCCTCTCTGACCAGGCATTGGGAAATCTTCCACAGACCCCCCTTTTTAACTGTAGAATCGAATTGTGGTTGGAGAGAAGACAGTTTTGTTAACCTGAGCCATCTGTCAAAACCTAATATTGAGATTGATGGAGGCTCTCTTGCTTCACTGGGAAGCCATGTGGAGAAGGTTGGCAGTTGACATTTACCTGTCAGATTTGAGGGGTTAAAACCTATCTCCACCTTCTTCTTCTTCTTCTTTTGCCAGGGTGCAGCTTTGATGCCTGTCTTCCCTGGCTATCAGAACTAGAGATATGGTAGGAAAAAGTGGAATCGGGTTGGCAGGGCTTGTCATCCAGCTCCGAAATAGTTGTTAGGTACCAGAGAGCTTCCTTATCTCATCTTCCCCATCTGCTGTACAGCATGTTAGTTCTTCTGAAAGAGCACTAGACCTGTGTTTAGTGAGAACACGTTTAAAAGTATCCCAACTAGCAGCTGACAGCAGAGGAAGGATTGCTTAGGGCTGGGGGAGACCCTCTTAATAAAATCTTGTACCTGTCTCCCCTTTGTGCCTCTCAACTGCTCTTCATGATATTATAAACAAGGGTTTAACATTCTTTCTCAAAACTCTAAACTCATGATCAAGAACAGCTTGTACAACAACCGACAAGTATGGTGGTGAGCTGTGCCTTGAAGCAGTAGAAAGAGGGGGACCCACCTGAGAGAAGGGATCTAAACGTACAAATAAATGCCAAACTTGATGATGAAACCTGACAGATTATTTCCAAGCTGTAAACTGCCATGTTTTGTGGGCTGCATAAAGAAGAAAATGCAACTTTAACAACAGAATAGCCAAGGAGGACTTTCAGTTGCCTTAATAAATTGGTGGTAAAATAAAGGCATCATAAATTGATAGCGGAAAACAGAGATTGCCCAGACTTGTCTGGTTATGTTTAGATACAAACGGGGAAAGGCCTTAAATATGGTGGGCTGAAATGTTTCAAGCCAACCACTTTGGCAGTTACTGGAAGTCCAAATGGCACCACAATGAGTAAAGAATTATTTTGTTTTGGTTTGGTTCAGGGATAGACAGAAATATTTTAAATGGATGTGTATCTTTACATGGACCTCAAGTTTAAAGAAAAAAGCAGAGGAAGAGAGGGGGTCTTCAGTTGACAGGGAACAAAGGAGAAAGTCAGCTTTGTCCCCTCAGAAGAGAGGTTAGGGGAACTGATTGGTTGCCAAGCTGAAATAGATGAGTTTATTAATGTACGAGTGGAAAAAGCTAGCCTCTCTTTCTTAAACTTTTCAGGGCAAGAAGCACCACACAATGTTCTTTTTATGAGTATCATCTATGATTGTTTCTTTAAAAATGTAAAAGAAATATTGAAACAAAGCATGTTTTAATAATATTCTTTTAAAACATAAAAACTAAACATTAATGGGGTGCAGATGCTTTCATATGATGGCATATTTCATCACAGTCTAAGTGAAATTTGTTAAAGAAAGCCTCAGAATTGGCATCACATTTAATAATCTATTTCAATATTTGGCTTGATTCTACTGAGTGCTGACAATCAAAGACATGTTGAAGGAAAAGCTGGTACAGCCTCCCAGTACCTGTTCACTTAAAAGCTCACTTCTTTGAACTTTCATCCAAAAGTCATCTAGTGATGAACAATTTCTACCTATTGCTTCTGAATGACATTTGAGATGATACCTATCAACATCCTCTTAATTCATAAATAAGTCACTCCTTTGAGTAGTAAACCAGGTGGATCCAAACCCAACAAGCTCTTGTATCCTAGGATCAGTAGGCAGAACATTTCCAAGATGTTCTGAGGAGACTGGGGTTTCAAAGGGCTTGGTTTAAGAAACACTGAATTAGAGAATTGACATAATCCACCCTAAATTTTTCTAAAGGTTGTTTGGTGCCAAACACAAAACTAATTGCAGCTAGCCCTAAATTATGTTTTCTTTCTCATTTTAAGTTATTTGAAAAAAAAAAATCAATGGCTCATATTGTGGCAGTATTACAGATGCTATATGCTGTATGCATTCTTTACAAATTATAAAAAGGAAGCTATGGTATTGGTGAATGTTGGTGGCAACATCTGTTGCCCTGAGTATTATCTCTGCCCAGAAAGAAAATGGCAAAACAAAACAACTCACTGAGAACAAGAATAAAAAGGAGCCCTGCTGGCCCATATCTCAAACGTGTTCCTACAATGACCAACTAAACATCATAGACAACCCAGTATATCAGCCACATCAGCTAGATAGCTATTCAGAGGGTGTCTCAACTTTGGCAACTTTAAGATGTATGGACTTCAACTGCCAGCATTCCCCAACCTTGGCAAAGTTGCTAAGTTTCTTGAACCAGCTGCTCCAGGAGGTAGGTCAAGGAAGCTGCAAGTACCTACTACCTACTTAAAGCAGATACAGCTACCTTCCTAATTGTGGGAATGGCTGTGTTGATAACCTCATGGCCTTTTTGTGAATGTATCTGTTGCTTTCCAAATGAACACACACCAAAAACTAAAGATGCCATCATGAACAATAATTGTAAAATCAAAACAGAGATACATTCTTTTGATTGGAGCTGGAAAATAATAATCACAATGGAACACACTTTGATAATTTGGTACACAAAGATGTCTCTTTCACAGGGATAGAAAAATTTCCAGAATTTGGAAGAGAGATTTTAGTATAGTGTTAACTAAAATGTTAGATGCTGCATATCCAGTTATACCAGTGGTCCATCTAGTTCTGTACTGTCTTTTACAAGAGTAGATAATATGGAGCCTGTGGGCACCAATGTGATTCCCAGCTTGCCTTGTTCTCCATCAAGCATCCTGACTCACTTTATTTTTTTTAAATCACTTTATGTAAGTAAAAACAAGAAGCTGTGTATCAGAAAAGCCAATAATAATACTTATTCATTGAGATGCTTTTGCAAATGCCTTTGAAACCTTACTGGATTGATAGAGAACATCCTGTGACCCCAGTTCACTTTCTGATCAATGGGTATTTTCTGATAGACCATGGCTATCACTGCAGCCGTTGTTGACAAGGGTAAGTTCTGTTGATAGTCTTTTTCATGAGTGTGCCCAGCAGATGCTCTCAAAAAACCTACCACTGCCCATTTCTCTGTACTGGCTTTTCTCCAGAATTTTAAACAAAAATCTTCCTTTGAGATGTCTTGAACTGAATATCAAATATTTCACATACAAGGCTTGAGATCTACCACTACCACCCTTCTCAAGTCATTAACAGCTGACTGGCTGATATGTCCAGCGGCTGCAGGTTATTCTGCTTGATTGATCTGGTGAATTATAAGAATCAGTTATTCTAATCATTAAGACAATCTGTAGCAATGATAGAGGATAAGTGAACAATTTTTAGGCAGCATTCAGGGTCTTCAGACATTTAGAAACAAGAAAATGGATGTGCAGTGCCATGTACTCACCACATTTCAAAAGCCTTGTTCAAAATTAAAGTGTGTATCAAAATGTAGCTCATGTTGTGCCAGATGTCAAAATATTTAAAAATAGTTGGAGAACTTGGTTCATTTAATTTGACACAGTATAATTAATGCAACCCAGTTTCCTTTTTAACTTGATGTTTCCTTCAGGAAAAAAAAAGTTAGAATTATAGTATTTAAGCAGTGCAAATTAAGAACTAAAATTACCTCCCACTTTCCTTAGGGCAGGCATACATGCTTTGAACCAAGCGTGTGAGCTTAGTCCATCTATTGATATCCACAAATATATAAATAAGAAAATTAAGAAGAAATTTGTTTATCAAATTTATATAGCCACCCTTCTCATAAAAAGCGACTCTTGGAGGCATGTAACAATCAGATTAAAAATATATAAATAATGCAATCATAAAATATAAAACAGTTGTTATTAAAAAAAACTAAAACATATTACAAATTAAAATAGACAAGGCATGGAAAAAGTGAATACACCAATAGCGGAGCCATCCTGAGATGTTATTGGTTCCTTGGGACCTCCTGGCAAAGAAAAGTCAGATAAAAGAGGCTGTGAGATATGCTTTGTTACTGCATTTGTTTGTTACTTCATTTGTTACTGCCTTGTGATTCACCAACAGGAGCAAGTAAAAATACTGGACAGCTACGTATATGCAGAGAGTTAAAGAACAGGGTGAGGCTGTGGACCTGCTCAGTCCTTGAATTTGGAAACATCATCTTCATCATCATCATTCTCATTATCTTCAATGGTATTTTCAGATTATTCCTTAATTGCCTCTAGAATTGAGTGTGGAAGAATCTCAAAGTTGGCATTTGCTGCTGATATGAAGAAAGGAAAGAGAGAGAAATGCCAAGTTAAAGCACTCCTTGTGACTCAGCTCTCTTTATAAATATGATCTGTCGCTTGTTTGTGTTTGCTTTCAATTTTAATTATGACCGAATTGTATGTAGGAGGAAGGACCTGGAAAGAGCATGGAGATGATGGAAAGATCTGCCTGTTCCAGCCACACCTACATGAGTGGCATTTGTTTTTGTTTTTTTGCCAGTTGAGGATGTCAAGTAAGGGAGGAGAGCAAAGGTGGAGGCCTTAACTGATTGCTTTGCCCATCAGTCACTACACAAGTGGATTCATGGCAACATCATTCCGCAGTGAACCAGAAAAGGCACAAAGGCAGGATAACGACTAGCAAAGAGGGAATGGATTTCACGCTGGTATAGTTTTCTGATGAATCAAGGACAGATAGTTAGCAATTCACTGTAGCTGGGGAAAAAGGACAATTACTGTTACACAGTTGTGAGTCACAAGGCCTTGCCAATCTGTTATGAACATCAAGAGATCTTTTGTTCATTCCACTTAAAAACAACAAGAGATACTTCCATGAAACTCAGTTTAAAGATTTGTGCTTTTTTGTTGGAAGACTGCTACAATAATCCAAATTTAATGGCTAAATTTGGACATGGATCTTTGTAACACCTTTCCAATATAGCCAACAGTTTGTTCAGAGTGAAAAGATGTCTGTAATAAAATATACAGAATACTGCAGATGTAATGAAGTGTCCTTCAGAGAAAGTTAAGAATTCTGCAGCACCGAATTCTCAGTCCTAGTTTATAATTTTGGAAACTGCAGTCCAACATCACAAGCATCTTCACATCACTACTTAAATGACACAAATGGTACCATTGGTATCATAGGTACCATGACAATATGATGTACCGTGACAATATGATGTAACTGATATTATTGTGGCTTGTAGAAAACACTTATGACAGGAAAACTGGCTGGGGAATCCTGCTATATCCAAAGCTCACAGTCAGAAAGTGGCTCTTTGTCAGATTATTTTTTTATGAACATGCTTATCTTTTCTTTGATTAAGATGCTTGGGCTGGTTGATAACAATGCAATAAAGATTTACCACTCACAGAAAAGAAAATTATTACTCAATAAATTAGAGTGATCTAAGATGCAGAAGAAATGTGATAATATACAAGAAGGAGTTAAAATATGTTTATTCATCTTCGTTAAAGACAAGGTAATTTCTGCCATTCTGAGATGGGGAAGCAATAATGTAAATTTAAGAATATGTTTAATACAAACATGAAGTAAAAACATTTGCCAACACTTATATACACATCCATTCTCCCCAAATAATTTGGTATAAGTCTGTCAAGAAAGGTTTCCCAATCCTGATGTAATGGATGTATTTGTATCTATTAATCTTAATCTCATCTGTATGCTTCTTACATTTTGACTATTGGATTTCTCTTAAACCATATTATTACCCCTGATAACCTTATTAAATCAGTGCCAAAGTGCATGTAATTTGTATGATAACTACATTTAATATAGTTTGTATGATAACTATATTTTCATTTAAGTAGAAGATAGAAAGTTTAAAAGGATTATGGATACATTATATTTTCAATTGCAGAGGCCGTGGCTAAAATTTATCGCCATCCCACCTGCTCTCTCTTTTGGCAAAGGCTCATTTTAAAAGCAGAAAAATTGGTGGTATGAGCTCTCAAGTACTTTCCGTTATTTCAATAAATGATGGAAATGGAAGTTCTTCTATGGGGAAAATTGGGTAAGAGAGTGTCTTTCTAGAGAAAGAGAAATTTGTCATGGTCTCACCTCCATGAAGAAGGATTTCCTACCAGGAAGAGTGCACTTTAGAAAATTGTATTATGCATACTGACCATTTAAACCTATTCAGTAAGTGTTCTCCATGTGAAAAACATGTCACTGTGGAGTTAATGGGGCTACATTGGGTGTTGATTTGTATGGATGTTTAAAACACTGAAGAGTGCCTAAGGATTATTCTCTGAACACCAGCCTCTAACATATCATGTCGTTTGCTGGTTGAAAATTATCATAAAAATACTTGAATATTAATTTATTTCAATAAGCTAAATTGATATGTACATAAATGAAAATGGCACTCTTTTGCTGCATCAAGCCAATTCAAATACAGACATTTTCTATTCTTATAAGAAGTTGTCTCCAGGCTTAAAAAAAAAAAAGACTGGAGCAATTTACTCATTGTATTTACAATCTTTTCTATACCAAGGGACAAGTTGAAGCATATGATTTCCACCACAAGTGTCCATTCACAAATGATCACAAATGGAGTGATGAATGTAGAAGGTTTAGGGAAAAATGTGGGAAGATTAAAATAAACATTCTGTACACCTAATTGTATCTTCAAGGGTGCCCCTTTACTCTCTCTCAAAAGACAATGGATACCATTCACTTCAAATAAGACAAGTATACACCTGGAGGAAATGCTTTGGTGTTATCCAACCATCAGTCATCACTTACAGAGATCCAGTAGAGCTGTATAATACACTCAGAAGTCCTGCAGTACACATGGTTCTTTATGCCTTCTCTGACAGTTTGCTAGCAGCAAGTGATCTAAGGGATGATCATGTTTTCTACTGTTAAGATTGTCTACAAAAACTTCCCTTTTCACAAAAGTTTGATCTTTAAAGAGTTCACAAAATGCAAAGGGCTATAATGTGAATTGCCAGAGTTCCTAAACCATTTGTAATAAATTCACAACAAGACTATAGTCTTAGCAGATACTTGTTAAAATGAGTTCCTGCATCAACTGGCAGTTCTATTCCTTTATCTTAATATTGTCTAATGATAGCTGGTGCATAGGAGAGGAAACTTGCCTAGATTTAAAGGATGGAATTAATGGTTCACCCACTATTGGTAAATTGTCCATCATGGGAAAGGGGGCTATTTTCTCTCCCCTCTGTAGCCTTTGTCCAGAAAGTTGAGAGTGACTCCAATCAGAACATGGCAAAGCTCTCTTGGGACATCTGTAAAAAGCCATAAATATAATTCAGATGTCTCAACACATATAGATCAGGGTCAGAGCTTAATAAAGTCTTCTCC
Source organism: Protobothrops mucrosquamatus (assembly GCF_001527695.2). Lineage (NCBI taxonomy): Eukaryota > Metazoa > Chordata > Lepidosauria > Squamata > Viperidae > Protobothrops > Protobothrops mucrosquamatus. The sequence continues at coordinate 21,363 of NW_015386762.1, forward strand.
TTTCCTCAAGCACTCTTTTTAATGGCTGCGAAACACCCATATATTTATTTGTTACTTGAGATACTGCATCAGAATATATATGTATACTTGCCACCATATATCATATCATGCAAAAGCATTTCAAACCTGTTCCCATCAATACTGGAGACTATTCACAAATTAAAAAAAGAGACTCCACCTGAATCTTTAGATAACAACTAGTTAATAAGGCAAGCCAAAGATGTGTGTGTGTGTGTGTGTGTGTGTGTGATCAACAGATACATGTGTGACAGAGGCAACTTCTTATCCTTCCTTTAACAGGCTGCCTGCTACATAATGATGAAGTCTCAGTTGAGGCCCTGAGTGGAATGGTTGGTGTCTGCTTCTGGAGTATAAAAGATCACAGATGAGAGCTTTACTCCATTTAGAGATAGAGAAAAATAAGTGATTAATAAGACCAAACTGAATGGATAACATTCTTGGATCTATGCTGATAAGCCCATTAAATAATTTGCTGATTATTTCCTTTTTTTTACCAGCATATGAAAATGATAGACTACAGTTCTTTGGACTGTTCTTAAGTTCGTTCTTTTGGCAAAAGTGAGAGATTGACAAATGAAATATGTAACTATTGCTAGAATCTAATTTTTCCAATATTGTCTTTTTTATTTCCCTGCTCCTGCCCTTTTCATTGATAAATTGTTTCCTACCCTAACATCTGGTTTGGATTACCTGAGCTTTATGTTCATTGTGTAATCAATACCCTTCCTCTTTTGTATCGCCTTTAGTTTTCATTTTTTTTAATGCTCCATTTTATAAGATTTCTGTTTGAACATAATTATGCTAAGCCACAGCAGAATCTCATATTAAATTGGTATTTGATGAATCCCAGTGGTTTTCAGAAACCTATTTTTTTTCTTGAGAACCAAAATACAGCTGAGCTGGATTGCAGCAAAACTAAAACTCTGAGAAATTGGGAAAATAAATGATGATGCATTTCCTGCATTATTGTTGCAAGAGAGATATTTTTATTTTTGTTTAATAATATTTTGCAATGCAATCTATATGGGTGTACTCAGATGTAATCCTCCTTAGGCTCAATTAAATCTATAGGATTGTAGCTTCAGATTACTAGCTTTGAATAATTTATTAATGAATGTACCACCTGTCATAGTTTCAAACATTAATGTAATTTTCCTTTCAACCATCACTAGAAAAAAGGCACTTACACATACATATGGATCCATATATACACTGTTAAACATGCTAAATTGTTAACTGTTTCAGACTTTCTGTATTACAACATTTACAAATACGTTAATAAAAGTAATATCAAAGTAAGGCCTGAGCTTTTTGAGAATCAAACTACAGCTATTGAATCCTTCCCACAAAACATGGTTCAAATGCGTTTCACTACCAGAAAAACTGTTGAGATATTTGAGACAACTAATGTGGAACCAACAAGGAGATGGGACATCTATATTCAAATCAATTCTCAGTTGTGATGTTCACTGAAACACTTTGCGACAATCATAAATTCTCAGTCCATTCACTCACAGGTAGTTGTGTGGGAAATCAAAAGAGGAAATGTGATACAGTACACAGTATGTCACTTTGAGATGTTGGAACAAAGACAGAGTATCAATTGTATTTATTTATTTAACCTGTATGTTGCCCAGAGTTGCTTCCGTAATTAAGACAGCATAAAAGCTGATTAAATGAATAAATACATTTCCAGCATAACAATCAGCAAGGTAATATTTTATTGGAAATATTTAATATAATTTATATACACTATAAGTATTTGGAAAGAGGGGAAATATATATTTTTTCTGAAAAGTCACATCACTGCCTACACTATTTAGCCTGAGTAGAGAAACAGACCTAGTTCACATATACTGATTTAGCCTGAGTAGAGAAACAGACTTAGTTCACATAACTTACCACTATTTCTGAAGAGAAGAGAAGAGAAGAGAAGAGAAGAGAAGAGAAGAGAAGAGAAGAGAAGAGAAGAAGCCCATTTTAGGATTAAAAAAAAATCTTAAAACTTCACAATTCTTCATCTTAAAAAAAAAAAAAAAAAAAAAAAAAAAAAAAAAAAAAAAAAAAAAAAAAAAAAAAAAAAAAAAAAAAAAAAAAAAAAAAAAAAAAAAAAAAAAAAAAAAAAAAAAAAAAAAAAAAAAAAAAAAAAAAAAAGAGAGAGAGAGAGAGAGAGAGAGAGAGAGAGAGAGAGAGAGAGAGAGAGAGAGAGAGAGAGAGAGAGAGAAAGGCAAAAAGTCTCCTACCTTTAGGAATACCATTCAAAGTCAATTGAACTTTAACTGTGCTACTTAAAAAAATAGGTAACTCCTATTTTTAATTTATTTATCAAATTTATATTTTTAAGGAGGCCACTTAAAATGATCTACTTTCTGAAAATGCAGAGGCAATAAGGAGAAACTTTTCTTTATAAAATATTTGATTAGGAATTTTGGGAATTGCAGTCTTAACACATCAGGAAGTCATCAGTTTGGAAAAGATAATGTTGGATAATATTCAACTAAACAAACCACATTCCCCTATTCCTAATGCTGTCTGAAGCCGAAATCAAAAACTAGTGAGCAGAATCAGGTAACATCTTATCTACATTGTTATTGTTTCCTGATTGTCAATAGTGGATGTTGTAGTATGATGTTTGTATGATGTTTCAAAATTATCAAAACAGCAAATGAAATGTACATGAAATCAGCATTACATACGTGCATACATTAGTGCTGCACATACTTTCAAAAGGGTTGGGTTTTGCAATGTAAGTCTTGATATGTCATCTTGTAATCTCCATCACCCTGCCTGTGGATATCTGTGGATCCCTGCACTTTCTGCTTTGTAATGAAAGGAGTTAATTTCATGAAATAGATAGGAGCTCATTCAATGTGGAACTTCAGATAAGAATGACTTGCTACAAGTATGACCTGGATCAAGTGGAACTATAAAAAAAATGGAATGAAGTGAAGGATGAAACAGAGAGGAATGTAATGGTTTGGAAGATTGCACTCAAAAGGAAGTGTGTGCTTGCATTCAGATAGGCCAGTGTTTCAAATTATATCATGAAATGCTTCAGAATATAATTTCTTTAAATGATTAATGCAGAACAGACCGGTGAGGGAAGAAAGGAAGGAAACTATATTGCAATACTTAACTGAAATACTGATTAAAAACTTGAGCTAACTTAGCATCTGTCTGTCAGTTTTATAAAATGCAAAACCATTTCACTATTTTCTTAGTATCCTTGTTGCAATCCAAAACTGAGTGCTTGAATGTAATTGTACCTTCTCCTTTGCCTTGCTTTGCCCAAGCACACAGACTGGAACAATGCTTAGATAATTATATGGTGTATGAAAGATGCTCTGGTTTTATCCTTTTCCAGTAAAACAGCCCTCCCAAACTGACACCTTCTAGACTGTAATTACAGCATATCTGGAGGGCACCAAGTTGGGGAGGACAGTTGTAATGAACAATCTATAGCACTATTTCTGTACTATACTACAAAATATGATATAGTTATATTTTACAATGACCTTCTGAATGACACTTAAAGTGCTGTTTTTGATCTTTAAAGCTCCACATGGCTTGACATTGAAGTATTTTCAGGAACATCCTTTTTGAACCCCTTCTGATCCATCTGGCTCAGGTGTCTTAGGAAAACCTACTTGTAGTTCTCCACCTCCACGAGTTGGGAAGAGGGCTGGAGATTCACAGGCCTTGCTTTTCCATTGCCCTTTGAAACAGCACCCACCCAGAAACTTAAACAGCCCCCATTTCATTGACTTCAAAGAGCCTTTTGAAGTGAACCATGGACATTTTATTTGTAAAATAAGAATTTGTTTGTAAAATGCACAAAGCCTTTCATCTTTTTAATGGTTCTTATAGGAGTAAAATCTATATAAGTAGTTCTCATTTAGTGACTGCGTTAGAGATGACGGTGATGAAAAAGTAACCTTATAACCAATCCTCTCATTTATGAACTTTACAGATGTGTAAAGCAAAAGGAAGCTAAAGTAAGATCATAAGCAAAGTTGCAGTTTTATTTAGCAACTGCTTCGCTTAATGCCAAATTGCTAGTTCCTATTGTGGTAGCTAAATTAGAACTACCTATATTTCTCTTTAGATCTGTTCCTTTTTTCTTCACATGGAGCTGGCATCTGAAACATCGTTAGTATGTGTTTATATATATACATATACACACACATATATATTATGATTAATGCATGCAGCATGTACAGATACTTACATATACAGAGGTATTTATGAAAAAAATAGGAATACTAGAAGAATATTGGCTGAGTATGCAAAGTACAGAAAATAAGAATTTTTTCAAACAAGTTTATACCACTCATCAAATAAACTACTAAGAGTGCTATCAAATGCCAGGAGCCAGCCAGAGCATTTGGCACAAGATGTACCAGCAAACAATTCTTTCTCACCTCTGTACAGGTTGAGCCCAAAATTTCTATTGCTGAGGAAGACATTTGTTAAGTTTTGCCCCATTTTACAACCTTTCTTGCAATGGTTGTTTAGTGAATTACTGCAGTTGTTAAATTAGTAACATGGTTGTTAAGTGAATCTGGCTTCGCCATTGACTTTGCTTGTCAAAAGGTCGCCAAAGGGTATCAAATGACCCTGGGATACTGTGACCATCATAAATATGAGTCAGTTTCCAAGCATCTGAATTTTGATCATGTAACCTTTGGGATGTTGCAATGGTCATAAGTGTGAAAAACAGTCATAATTCACAGTGCTTTTGTAACTTTGAACGGTCATTAAATGAACTGTTGTAAGTCGAAGATTACCTATATTCTTTATCTTGAAGATTCCAGGCTTATAAAGGACAGGGGACCAACAAAAGCAGTGTAAGATGATGTAAGACGTACTGGATGGCATTGCCAGAAATCATTCTCTATGTTTTAAGCAGATATTATTATTATTATTTATTGAATTTATATACCGCCCTATCTCCCTTACGGGACTCAGGGCGGTGAACAGGCGATACTAAAAACCACGATAAATATACACAAGTTTCTGTTCTAAAATCAAATTAAATAACAGGCCTGCTCTAAAAGTACCCCATACAAAACCCCCACTAAAACATAATCAAACTACGCCAGGCCGGCTGCACGGAATAGATGGGCCTTCAGGGCTCGGCGAAAAAGGCGCAGGTAGATATCTATTAGGATATTGCCATTTTGTTTATTCTGCAGGAATACAATTAACTGTCTGGATCACTAAAATAGTCCAGTATATTAACTGAGTGCATGAAGACTTTGGACCACTTCCTAAATTTTGTTATGACAATTCTTTACAGGAAACGATTTGTATATAAGATCAGTAATTGGTAAAACAGGACCGTTTCTCCCAAATGTTGATCAAAATCAACTTTCTTCCCCACTTGCTAACTTCCTGTTATTTGGTCCAGAGCTTTTCCTTTAAGTGAGTCTATCATCAAAGGGGAATTGAAAGACTGAAATGTCCAGATCTCTTTGTAGAGAGCAAAGAAAACATAAAGATACTAAGCAGGGCAGCGACAAAGAATTTGAACTGTAATTTCTTTACACAAGAACCAGTTTCAATGTGCAATAAACTTCCAAGGTCATCAGCAGGAGATGTTAGCATAAACAGTTTTATAAAGAAGCTACAGGAATTTTAAAGTGGCAACAAGGAGGTAAAATCCTTTAGAGTTTTATTGCTAACCCAAAAAGAACAATGTAAGATGGGTAGCCTGGTGTCCTCTTCTTATTTGCTCTCTACTGTGATGGCAATATTTTATTTCTTTCACTTTTCTATGTAATGTACTGTATTCCTTTCCCAACTGCAGTAATAAACTACCATCTCCTCCTCCTCCTCCTCCAGAGAAGATTAAGATATTAAGACATTCTAAAATTTTAATTAGCATAGTATCATAGCATTTAAAATAACTAAACCAAAAGATTAGAGGAGAAAGAGGAGACCCAGGATGAAATATCCAAAGCTCGGTCCAGAGAACCTTGTGGCAGCTTGAGGTTCACGTCTTCAGACTTTCCATCCAAACTCATTCTGTATTGCTCCCTCTTTGTGTGTGAATGTACAGAACGTGTTTATGTGTATGTGTGTGTGTGTGTCTATTGTGTATCTCTCTGTGTGTATATGTGTCTGTGAAGTGGACTAGTCCCCACTCCTAGTCCCCATCACTTTAACTGCTTCATCACACTAGACCTATTTTTCAATACACAAGAAATTTCAATGTAGCAGCTATTCTACTCTTCCTACTTACCAAGAATATCTTCATTTCTATTGAGGTTTCTTTGGAATTTCCTTGTTCGTTCATTCTGACTAGACCCTTGTAGAAAATTTGTTCTTCTCTTGACATTATTCTAGAAGCTTCTGTAATAGGAGATTTATTTTGTTCTATTCTATTATTAAAAGCTCTGAGAGTTACAATAACTCCTTGATTTTTTTGAAGACAAAGGATTGAATTGTGAATATTACAATTTGTCATTGTAATGATGGTCTTGGTTTAGTAATAAAAGATGTACAAAGCTTATTTATATGGGCAAAGTACATGGTAACAACAAACAAGCATAATCGTACCTTCTTAAGGATGCTATAAAAATTGTAAACACAGTAAGATTTTCCTAATTCCTGAACCATAAACAAAATTGATTGAAACTAAATTGGACTAATCACAGCACTTTATTTTATATTAGATTGCACAAATTCTTCTTTATAAATGTTTTTTTCCCAAAAAATAATTAATGTACACTGTATAATTCTAAATTATTAGCATGCAAGTGAGCCAAGATAAAGGCAATCAATGAATTTAAACATCTGCCATCCAAATGTCTGCTATTTTAAATGGTTCATTTATCTATTTGCATACCTCAATGCAGGAGACTACATGAAAATATAAAATAAAACTGTAAGAATAAGAACAAATCTTTTAAAGATGCATTCACAAAATCTGTTTTGTAACACTTAACCTACCAGTGAACTCAAAAGTCAACATATTCTTTTCCTGATGTTTAGGTGAGCCTAATAAATATCACCTAATTATAGTATTTTGGGGGGATAAAATAAGTTGTCCATGAACCTTTTACTTAAACTTTAGTTTTAAGATTACATCATATGGGGAGGAGATGCTGAAGTTTGATTGAAAACTGTGCTATAGCAGTTGATACTTTCTTAATACTATTCAGGGAAGCTACCACTATACTGAACCAAAAACAACTTACCAAGTTGAGCTAAATGTTTTTGAAGCCAGCGTTAGAAGGAAACCCCAGGTTGAAAGTCAACATTGTCATCTCTGCCACCCATTCTGTCTGATCCCTTCTTGAATATTTTGACCCATATAGACATTGTACTTATGTACTTTCCTAAAATGTGTATTCCAATTTCCTAAAATGTTATTCTCTTGCAAAGAAAGGCTTATGGTTATCTACTTCTTTTTCAAGGTTCTTTAAAATTTATTTAGTAGAGAACTGAAAAAAAAGATGTAATATTTTATTTTTCTGTTGTCAATTTCACCATCTTTCTGCGTCTGACAGAAGCTGACAGCCTGGGTCCGAGACCCAAGTGCCATACAATGGGGCCAACTTCAGTTTCTCTCCACCTAGCAGTTTGAAAGTATGCAAATGCAAGTAGATTACCACTTTGGTGGGAAGGTAACAGCATTCTGTGTATAGTCATGATGGTCACATGACCATGGAAAGCGAGTACCACCCCCTAGAGTCAGATACGACTGGATAAGGGAAACCTTTTCCTTCACCTTTGTTATGGAAGAATGATTCTGCAAGCTGATAAATGACACAATGGAACATTTTTCTATATGTTAGCAGAAATAACAAAGATGATGCCATTGGAGCTGTTGTGCTTTTCTGTTTATTTTTTTTTAAAGCACATCATATGGAACAGAGATCCTTCAGAGAACTAATGCATAGTATTTTTAATGTCTTGTTGCAATCTGATAGCAATAAGAACATTTTTATAGCATCAAACCAATCATATATTAAGGGATAGTGAAGTATTGATGGATTATCAATTGTCTAAAACTCTTATTTGTTTCATATTGGCAATCCATCAACATTTCAGAATCTGATTGTAACATTTTGTACAGAATTAGATGGCAGCATTTTGTCTAGTACAATACATTTTATTTTATTGCTAATACATGTAAAAAAGAGTAAATCAAATTTATACAATTATTTTACCTGACACAGAAATAGAAGTGTTGTCATTTTAGTATAATAAGGTGAATATGAAGGCTGGCTACATTTTATTAAGCTAAAATTAAGAAATATCCCTAGCACTGCTATGCTTCCATTTTTTCCTGGTATTTTAAAAGTCTATAAATTTAAGATTTCACAGACTAACTTTCAAAGATATAATCACATTATCATCCATTTTTGGATTACATACCCACAAAAAAAACATAACAGAAACTGAAGATGGGCTCATTAATTACCAAAAAAAGAGTAAATACACAACATACCATTTTTTTAATTAGGAAGAAAAGATTAATGATTAAATAATTCTTGTACACATAGTAGCAAGACAAAAGATCAAATCACTGGATGTTTTGTAAAGTGACTTTAGATAGTACAGCTTGATATTGTATAGAACAAAACACAAATACATGTAATTGCCATCACATTCAATCCTAACAATGTATCAATATCAGAATGAAGCTATTTCTGAGAAAGGCTATACAGTAGAGTTACACAAGATAATCTCCCACAACAAATTCATAAGAAAAGTCCAAGACAGTATCTTAGACTTACTATATTGGAAGATTTTTCCCAAATCTGGGAAAAATAGGTTTAGTAGCAGAGAACGCATGTTTGAACAGAAGTAATATTGCATTGTAAAATTAGATAGCAAACTATTTTAACGTGCGGCATATTGAACACTACTGATTTCCTTAGGCAAGTTTAGAAATAAATTGCTCACAATTGTTTACAGTATGTGACTATTCATGCATTTAATAATAGGATGGAAGGAGAAAGAATCTAAATTCTTCCCTCTGTTCACTATCTACTTATATTTAAATATTTTTTCTGTGATGAACTTTAAATTATTCCTACCATTAAAGTACGGTAAATATAATTCTAAATTTAAAAAAGAATACTTGCTCGTGAGCTGGCTGTAGATGAGGCCAATAAACATCAAAATTCTGATTATTGCTCTCATGAAATATAGTCATTATTGAGCTAATGTCTTATTTGAAAGCAGAACAACAGCTTATTATATATTATTGTTATTAATCTCCTTAATAAAGAAAGCAATAGTCTATGTTGCAATCTTGAAATTGTTAGGTAATAATCTCTACTAAAGCTAATGCAGCTTTTAAATAAGATTGCAATATCCATTTGTATCATATTACCACATTCTTCTCACCTTTGTGCAACTTTTATTAACCAATTTTTTGTTACTAAATCCTTAAAATTCCTAGTTCTTCAGCATTTAGGTTTTTTAAAATAAAAATGTGAGTGTTCTTGCTCTGAATTTAAAAAAATCCGTTAAGAAATAGAACCTACTTACAATGGGGCATATTTATGAGAGGCAAAGAAAAGCAGATTGATGAGATTGAGAAACACTGTGCTAACGTATTTATAGAATTGAAGTTTTATCTGTTATTTAATTTTTTTGGAGTAATGAAGTACAAACCTGCTCTTGCTTGTCTCTTTATTTTAGCTATTAATACCAAATTAATTAGAGATAAATAGGAAAAAATCATAAAAATAGCAAATATGCAAAAGTATATATTATTAATTGAGGAAAGCATACCCTTATTTAATGTGCAATGAGAACATTTTCAGCAGCTTCCTAAAATGCTAACACTAAAGAAAAAATAATGGGCATCACAATTTCGCTGAGGCTTAGATATTATTTTAATTTCTTTTGTTTTTTAAAATCTAGACTTACCAGCTCGGTAACGAAATGACAGTGCAAAGGCTAAATTCTAATATTTTTTTTCTGATGAAAGAACCAGACAATTAAATATTTAAACAGCAATATTTCTCTTTGACCAAAAAGGAGCATTGTATACATTCCCTTCAATATGTAAAGTGCTGAATATGAAGTTTTAAGTTTAAATGTCTGAGAATTTTAAACACTGAACTTGAAAAGAAATCAAAACATGACTTGATCATTGTCTTTTTATGAATACACAATGATTTCAAAAATTTGAAATGTTTTATGCTGCCATGAAAAATTCTAATTAAATAATACAGATATATACCAGTACACCTATCATCATTCAAAAAAAAGTAAAATTCTCTCTCTCTCTCTCTCTCTCTCTCTCTCTCTCTCTCTCTCTCTCTCTCTCTCTCTCTCTCTCTCTCTCTCTCTCTCTCTCTCTCTCTCATCTATTTATCTATCTATGTATCTTTTTCATATATGTACATTATCCTGCATATAGTTTTATATATAGTACTATATAGTTTTTCTCTCTCTCCCTAATGTATGCATATATGCAGAAGTGTACACAGGATGTAGTTTTATGTTATATACTATTGTATATTATATACTGTATACTATTATAAACCTACATATTCTTTGCAGAATCTTTCAACAGATCCTAATATTCAACTTTGGATCTTAGCTAACTCACTGGAATCCTGAAATATAAATTTGAATATACCTAACATTGTCAATTCTTTTCTAATGCTAATTGCCCTGGGCATGTAATGGAAGCAGTGAAATGCTACAAGAAATTGTGCTCCACATTTTCACCTATTAACTGCACTTTCCCGTAGCTCTAATACATTACCTGTATAAATCTGTAATATGACTGTGTCAGTAAAACAGAGTAGTGGGTTAGCAAAAGCAAAGCATGAATGACAGACTGTTTTTAGACCCTTCACAGCTTCTGCATTACTCAAGATTAGAGCTGGCACCTACCTTATGCTAATGATCACCTCATTACCGCTCCTTTCCTCGGCAGTAAACTGTTCTCATCAGTCGGATTAGCTGACAAAGTCCCTTCCCTCCCATTTTGGCCCACCACAGATCTTCATCCGTTTTTCCCCTCCTATCTTCTTTTCTGCAGAAAGACCTGACCCTGGAATAATGTCATTTACCTCTTGGAAGAGTCTCTCTCTCTCTCTCTCTCTCTCTCTCACACACACACACACACACACACACACACACACACACACACACTCACACTCACACACATCAACTTAATGGAGGCAGTAGAAATTCTATTGATCTATTCTCAATGTAGTTGCCTGAAGGATATGACAGATTTCTTTGCAACAACCAAGCTACATGGCTTTGTATTTGGCTTTTAATTTTTAATTTTTACTCTCCACCCCTTCCTTTCCTCCAAAATCCTCGTTCATCTGTAATGTGTAATAGCTCAGTTGATACCCTGCAGAGTAAAGGCTTATTTCTTTGCTGAACTAATCTAGACACTGTCTACTGTTGAGTACAGTTGTCTGATTCAAATCTTCTGTTACAAAGCAGATGACATCTCGCTAGATGTCACAGAGAGACACTAACAATGACAATTCACTTATCCTTAAGAAAGAATCAATTCTCCCACAATGCATTTGTCAGAGGACTCTCACTCAGTAAAGCAATTTTTCTAGCTGTCTGACACTGTAATTGCTCTTAAATTTTCAGTGAACGTTTTACAAGAACTCCCCTGAACCATGATGAAAAACTTAACTTTTTCTCAAAAATGAGAAGCTGACAGGATGAAAGAGGTCTTTCTCTTTTAAAGGCTTGCTTGCTCAAGTAGGAATTCTTTCATACTATCAACAAGCTGTTGAATAGAGTATAGATTACTTTCCATTTATTTCATCAATCAGATTAAAGGCTCTCCTTCACAATGCCCTTTAAACAAGAGCTGTTTATGATTTTGTCCCAGATTCTACTTTAATGTAGTATTAAATCACTTTGGGCCAAATGGCAGGGAAAACATATAAATATGATGAATATATGACAGCATTTATGTAGTATATACCTTAAGATTGATTTCCTATTTCTTGGCATGTTTCAAAGTTATATTAGGAATAAAATAGGAAATTCATTCTCTCCTGAACAACATCAAATAGTGCATAAACAAATGAGCAAAGATGGCTGTGCCTGACCTAGTCTATATATGTAGATTATGAACCACTAATTATAAAAAGTAAGAGGTAAAAACCTTCCCAAATGCATATGTGTTCATTCCTTGCTAAGATAAATGTCTGCTGTAACAGACAAATGTGGGAAGAATGAGTTTCCATGACCCCTTTCTCTTGATTAAGATCTAGAAGATTAATTTTCTTGAGGTGTAATTTTATTTTTATATCATCTCAATATACGAAAATTGTCTTTCTTCTTGATAACCAACTTTATTAGAATGAGAAATATTTGCAAGATACACTAGATTGCTCAGGAAAAATCAATATGACTTTTGGCTTTGTTATTGACTACTCCATTTACAAGCGCAATGCTTTCCTGGATAGGTAATAATGCCTCAGTTCAATAATATTAAACATGCTAAACATTGCAGTCTGCTAACGGTGGGATTAGACTAAACAAAATGCATTCTAAAATTGTTTAAAATCACAGTGAAGTTTAATACAAATATAGACTTTCTAAATTCTAATTATGACCCCAGAAGAGCTACAAAGACACATACAAGAGCTGAGAGCCATTTGGCTTAAAATAAACCTGAAAAAGAGCCAGGATATGTTTAATAAATTCACCAAAGAAAGAAAAAATTTATATATGGAGAAAAACTATATGTAATAGACCACTATATATACCTTGGCCAACAGATCTCAATGGAAGGTGATACAATAAAGGAAATTGAACAGCATGTTAAATGTGGTTGGCAGGCATTCTGCAAGCTGAGCATAATTTTCAAGAACCACCTCTCACTATATTCGAAGACAAAAGTTTTTGATTACTCTAACATGCCGGTGAAACATGGACACTCACCTCACAATCATTACAAAAGTTACAAGTGGCGCAAAGAGCAATGGAAAGATACATGCTCGGCATTACAAGTCAAGATAGAAAGACCTGCACATAGATTAGAGAACAAACAAAAGTATACAATATCATCAAGAGAGTAAAAGAATTGAAATGGAAATGGAAATGGGCTGGTTTTACAGCAAGAAGAAAAACTGATGGCAGGTGGACCAAGGCAGCCATAGAATGGATCCCACTTGATACAAAGAATCCATGAAAGAGACCTAAAATAAGATGGATCAACGATACCAGCTAATATTGTGGGCCCAATGGGCAAAGGAAAGCTCAAATCCATATTGGTTGGAAACATGCAGAAGAGGTCTTCACACTACAGTAGATAGACAATGGCTAAAATGATGATGATGAATTATGTCCAACAAAATCGGATTCTAAGGTAGTCGTTGAATAAATAATTACTCATAGCAGGCACATTGAATGGAAGGAAATGGTTTTTTATATAAAAATGGGGATGAACATTATGACCTAAAAATACAATGCATTACAATAAATTAAAATTACTTTTACTTTAAAATGTGGCACTTCTAGAATTAATACCCAGACTTGATTTTTTTCGATTCAGAATAGTGTTTTATTTGTTCCTATACATCAAGGATCTCTGTTCTTTGGCCAACTAGATAATTCAACTCCATATTCATTAGGGGATTCCCAATTATGGAAAATATACACTCAGAAATAGCAGTATTCTCATTCTTATTGTTATTGGTTGATTCTGCATTCTGCAGTTCTGCATGGTTTCTCAAGTATTTTGGGCTTCCTTTAGATAGTGAATTTTTTATAGATCACTGAAGATAAAATTTTTTTTTAGAATTTTCAACAAAGCAAGCAACAGAAATACCTATTTCTTATGCACACAAGAACTTATTTCTGGTGATCAGAAGCCTAAATGTGACAGGTAGGAGGGCAAAGTGGGCTCTGTTCTCAAAATACAGAGTACAATATACAAGATGGAAAATAATGTTCAAATCTAGAATATTTCTAAATCACATTTTTAAAACCTTCATGAAGTCATTCTACCACAGCTTGATTAATATTTTCAAAGATTGTCTGAACTACACAAGGCTATTTCAGGAGTTTAATCTACCACAGGCTACTACTGGATTGCACAAATCAAAGTAACATCTGTATATAGTTTGTAATTTTGTAGGTTATTGTGCACTAAAGTCTACCACATGTAGGCCACATTGCAGATTTGAAATTCAGAATATGATGAGCTTGAACTCTTGTCTGTCTGTCTGTCTGTCTGTCTGTCTGTCTGTCTGTCTGTCTGTCTGTCTGTCTGTCTGTCTGTCTGTCTGTCTGTCTATCTATCTATCTATCTATCTATCTATCTATCTATCTATCTATCTATCTATCTATCTATCTATCTATCTATCTATCTATCTATCTATCTATCCAGTGGTGGGATTCAAATATGTGAACAACCGGTTCTTTGTGTGGATGCTGCTGCTGGGCCTGGGCAACAAAAAATTGGCTTCCAGTTCTGCCAAAGAGTGAGAACTGGCTGCATCCCACCACTCTGTCTGTCTGTCTGTCTGTCTACTATCTATCTTTATCTTCATCTAACTCTATCTTTGTCTCTATCTCTATCTAATATTTCTCTCTCTATCTCTGTCTCTGTCTCTNTCTCTCTCTCTCTCTCTCTCTCTCTCTCTCTCTCTCTCTCTCTCTCTCTATCTATCTATCTATCTATCTATCTATCTATCTATCTATCTATTATCTATCATCTATCTGTTATTGCATTTATACAGCTAACCATTTATTGAAAATTAACTCTGGTTAGTGTATAACAAAAGTATAAAATAGTAAACATATAAAACAATTACTGTAAAAAAAATTAAAAACACAAGACTAAAAGAAACAGCATATGTTAACAATAATAATAGAGCCACCTTAAATTTTCATGAGTTCCCTGCAACCTCCAGGCTTGATGACATAACCAGATTTTGAGAGACGTCCAGAAAATCAACAGGGATGAAGCCAACCTCATTTTGGGAGAAAAACTATTCCATAAAGTGGGTGCCATGACAGAGAAGGCCCATCCCCTGGAACCTATCAAGCACAGCTCCGTAATAGCTAGGCCCCTGCTTGTTTTGGCTGATCTAATGGGACAGGAAGATGTAAGTCCCTCAGATAACCTAGCCCCATTCTATGAACGGTTTTAAAGATTAAAACCAGCATCTTGAATTGTACCTGGGAGCATAGTAGGCATGACATGTGCTGTTCTAGAGGCCCACCCAACTGCCTGACCAGAGCATTTTGCATCAGCTCAAAATTATGAATACTGTTCAAGGGCAACCCCAGCTAGAGCCCATTACAGTAATCCAATCAAGAGGAGACTAATGACTGTGAGCAGACGTCCCTGAACTAGGAATGGGTGCAAAGGCCTCCTAGTCACAAAGGCCATCTGCTCTTTGAACAGGAGTCCAGAAGTTCCCCAGATTATGCACTAGGTCTGTCTGGGCTATTGTAACCCCACCCAGCACCAAAGATGGTATAATTCTATAATCAGTGCCCCCCAGAATCTGGAGCCATCCTGTCATGCCAGAGTTCAGCTGAAGCCTATTGTTCCCCATCCAGACCCCACACAGCCTCCAAACACTAGAATTTAGGCATTCACACATCATTTCATTTGCCAAAGGCAGAGGTATATAATTGGATTAATAAAGGAGAATATTTGAAGCTCAGGATTGAAATGAGGGGGTACTCAGAAGTGGTCTCTGATTTTGTTTGTTTTCTTTCAGACATTTCATTACCCAAACTTTTCAAACTCAATCCCAGAAACAAAAAGACACCAGAGCCTGAATGTGTGGTCAACATGTCCAGCTCTCCACTATCCACTGCAGACCACAGGATTCTACAGACAGGTATCAACTATAATACAGATGATGCCAATCACCTGGACTTCTTTGCAACCTTAGAAGGAGCATTTAAAACTACTGGACTTCCTTCAGAGGTCCAAGAAAACATTGGACAAACCATCATTCCACGGACCAGAAGAAGACAAGAATAAAATCAACTCACAGCAGATGACAGAGCAGCCCTTGGAAACCTAAAAAAGATCCAGACCACCATCATCATTCCAGCAGACAAAACCATGGTTATGGACAGATCACAATATTAACAAAAAATGAAAGAATTACTAGAAGACAAATTTACATCCCAGTGAATACCAATGAAATATAGAAACTAGACAACCAGATCAAGGTCAAATTACCAAATAGGAATAGCAGCAATGAGAAGCAGTGAATCCATCCTCCCATGCTTCTATGGACACTCCACAATACAGAAGCCTGACATACTTCTCTATCTAATTGTATCTT
This sequence comes from Protobothrops mucrosquamatus, assembly GCF_001527695.2. NCBI lineage: Eukaryota > Metazoa > Chordata > Lepidosauria > Squamata > Viperidae > Protobothrops > Protobothrops mucrosquamatus. Next base: position 37,661 of record NW_015386762.1, read on the forward strand.
TACCAGAGACCCCTACCTACAACATTACAAAAAAAAATAACAAAAAGCTTTAGCTCCTCACAAAGGGAAGCAAACACTCCATCAACTCCCCATACAGGGCCTTCAAACAATCAGAGATGTGACAGTAGATGAGGACAAAATCGTCGTCTCATTTGATGTCCATAGATCCAGAATTAGTCTGAGAATCTATGAAGAACCCTGTCTTGCAACATAGTCAGGTACAATGTTCAATGTTATCTCTTATTTCACACACACACCCCCCACACACACAATCCCAGAGAAAAACCCAGTGGTTGGCTTAATGTATTGAATAGCCATGACTGCTAGAAACAATGAAAAAGGTTAGTCATGTACATTAAAAAAAAGAGAAAAAATAGGTGTTCAGTAAAAGTGGCAAAAGAGGTAAGAGAGATATCTTTTGTTGTGCCTCTGAATTGTTGGTGTGAAACTACTGTACAAAGGACAATGGCAGTAATAATTATGAAACAAATAAACTAGATGCAGATAATTTGCCAAAAAGTCACTCCATAAAATCATGGTATCTATCTAATAGCTATTTTAGGGACATTTGGATATTCATTCACATTTTGATTACAATACTTAATACAGAATGTTATTTGAACTAGATATAGGGTGTAATGTTTTCAAGTGGAATGTAGAGTAAATTAAAATAGATACAAAAACCAAATCCTGTGCAGGACAGAGAGCACTGAATCATACAAAACATAATCCAAAAGATAGCGCTTTGCACACATTTTTTTATTTCCACATTAAATCTGTTTTTTTCTAAATCATACTCTCTTATTTAAAGATCTTCAGACCAACCATTCAGCTATTTCATTATTATCACTATGTGAAATAGAAAAGAAACCCATCCTTTCCTGTTATGTAGAATTTGTTAGTCCACAAAAGTGGTAATAGAGAGAAAATAAGCAAATTTAAAGGTAAAAGAAACTGGAACTAATATTCTGCTAAAATCTCCAAATTCTGCATTTGATGCTGTATGTTATGTTGCAAATAATATTCTGTGTTAAACAATAAGTACATTTTTTTCTTTCTTGATAAATTAAACATACTTTTGCTATAGTAATTACCATTGGAAAATTATTTTAAAGTTAACTTAATTTGTGCAGATTGTAGATACCGTGATGATTATGAACGGCTATAGCCTACAGTCAATAAGGCTGTAATGAAATGTTTTATCACAAAAACATGCTACACTTCAACTAGAATTAAGAATTTCTAAGTTTTATCAATTACCATATAAGTGAAATATATTTATCTGTAAAGTTTATGTATGTATGTATGTATGTATGTATGTATGTATGTATGTATGTATGCGTGCATGTATCTAGTCTATCTCTAGTCTAGTCTAGTCTAGTCTAGTCTAGACTAGACTTCCCCCTCCTTTTTTGCCCCTCTCAAGTTTCCTAAATAGTCTAGACAATTCAATAGGTCAAAAATCTACATAGGTAAGTTGGTCTGAAGTTCAACCTAGAAAGTAATCTTGCAATTTCATTTAACAATGTGCTTTGGGGATATCTCCACTCAACTACTGAGACTGAGTGGATTTAGCCAGATCAGTAATTCCACTGCCTGCTTTCAGGTAGATGCAGAGATTTTACTTTGATGTAGTTGAATTAGCAGACTAATTTATTGCGAACCAAGATGCAAAATTGCAGAGTAAGGTCAAAGTAGAATCCAGAGTATCTTTCGACCCTTCAATATCATTGCCTTGAAAAATACTGACTAGAAAAAGTAGATGACCTCATTTCAAAATTATTATAGTACAGAGAACTCAATTTGAACATTGTAATTCATTTTCTTCCAGAATATTTCAAATTTATTATTAGCTTCCTGACAAATAATGGTAAATCATTAAGGATAACCACTTTAACATAATATGAATACGTATTTCTCTATAGGTGGTGCAGTGGCACCTACATTAGCATTATTGACTAAGGTGCATTTAACTTCTTCCCTAATACTTAATGGAAGGTTAATATATAAGTCAGAGATTAAATGGGCTTTTACTTAAAACAAGTATATTGATTAAAATAATTTAGGGTGGGTTTTAAAAGCTGGCACTAAAAATGTTCACATTTTTAAAATATTTTATTTCATATTATGTGCAAAATTGTGGGGGATGGCTTCCCAAAAATTAAGGGGAATTCTCACAGTAATTGCATCTCAAACTAATTATTGATGTGATTACCAAATGAATACTTTAGAAATAGCTGTTCACCTAAAGAAAATTTAAAGCTTCCAACTATAAATTCTGTTCCACTAATGTGCAAATTATCTTTATTTTAGTGGCAATATCAAATAATGTCCTTCATATACCACCTTTTAAGAACTTAAGGACTGACATGCTGGCTCAGTCAAAACAAACATTTCTCTTTGTCTTCAATATTAGCCAGCAAAATGTTCTTGGGACATAGTCATTTTTATGGTTTTTCTGAGCAGTAAAAGCCATCATAATAAATCATGAACTGATAGAAGGGTTTTTAAGAAATATGAACATACACATTTCTATTTAGTACAATCAGTAGGGAATATCCTTGTACGGACTCCAAATTTTAAAGTGACGAGAAATCTTCATAGACTTTTCTATCCTTGGTGGAACAATATTCTTGACAATGCTATATCTACCTATTTATTTACCAATTCCTTAAGGACCATCACTATTCAATATGAAAGCATAAGGCAAGTGAAAATTGGGAAAATATGCCTTTAATCCTAGGCTTGCCTTCCTATCCATCTACATCTGAGGTTTCCTCAGATGTGTGGATCAATCTACACAAAATTCCCAGCCAGCCCAGTCAAAGGGCAAACACCATCAAAAATGGATTCTTATTCCAAGTATCATGTAGCAGAAGAGACCTTCAAAGACTGACTCACACAAGTATAGTATGTGAACTAGCCTTCAAAATAAAATGGATTGTGTGAACTTGAATTCAAATTTGAACTTGAATTCTAATCTATAAGTGAATAATTTTCCTACTGCTCCTTATTTCTTCATACCTTTTGTTATGCGTGCCCCCCTTTTTGTTTTCATATACGAGTCACAATTAAAGGATAGAGTAACTCTCCAGTACAGAGCAACTATTCAGTGCTTTTGAAATGGGGTTCTATGTTCTTTTCATGTTTTTCCCCTCTTTTATTATTATTGAAATGTGTGTGTTAAACCTAATACACTCCTTGCATCCAATGGCTTAACTTACAAAGCTACAGTGCTATTGGTAGGCTAATTTTAATGTTGCTATTTTTTTTCTTTCTTTCTTTATTTCAAGTCAGTCTTTTCCCCAGCATACAGTGCTTTAGAATTGACCTTGTATTCATGTGAAATAAGACACCTGCGGGTCATTCACCTTCTCTGCATCAGTTTCAGAGCTGTAAAAGGCTCATCCTGAGAAATTCTGCTTTAAGGTAACCTAAGGTTGCAAGGAGAGCTTTTGCACTATTCTCTTCAGAATATTTCCACTGGCACAGAATTGTTCTTCTGCAGGAATATATATGTATAGAAAAAAATGGTGTGTGGGCTGGAGAAATAATGCAAAAATTATGCAAACACATTGGTAGGCAGCATCCTTGGGTATTAATGGTGGAAGATTAAATTTATTAGCATCGTTAGTAAATATTGAGCATTGGAAATGTGTTTGCCCCAGCCGCAGAATTAAGCCAAGAAAAGAAGCATTTATTGTATTTATTAAGAAATAAAAAAGTGGCCTTTAAAAAAAAATCATGTTGCAGGACTTTCAAAAGTTGCCAATGAATTGCAGTTTTTAATAGGAGAGAAAGACAAAAGTAGTAAATATTGAAAAAGAAGGTTAACTACATAGTTAACTGCATGGTGAGAGTCTCAGCAGCGCCTGCCTGACCCATGTCAACTTGGAAATTAAGCAGGGTTGGGTTTAATAGATGTATGGGTAATCATAAGAAAAAAGTAGGACTGGAAAAGCAAAAGACACCTCAGAAGAAGGCAGTGGGAAAAACTCCTACAGCACAGCCAAGAAAATTTCTCAAGTGTGTCCTTTTAGTTACCGGAAATCGAGGTCAATTCAAAAGAAATATTATGTTGACTTGCCTGGCAAGCAGTTATATAAACAATTTTTAATTTCCATTTTTGTCTTCATGCCTACATTTTTTGAGTGTGACTCTGGGCCTATCATTCAGAAGCCAGGCATGTACGTTGGCCTGAAAAAAGATCTCTACTATGGTTTAAAAGGGGCTCGATGGCTCAGCAGGTAAAGATGCTGAACTTGTCAGCTGGAAAGTGTTCTGTGCACCTTGTTGTATAGTCATGCTGGCTAGTTACCATGGAAATGTCTTTGGACAATGCTGTCTTTCTCAGTTAATAAACAGAGATGAGCACTCTAGAAAGAGTATAGAGAAGAGCAACAAAGATGATTAGGGACTGGAGGCTAAAACATATAAGGAACGGCTGCTGGAATTGGGTATGTCTAGTTTAATAAAGAGAAGGACGAGGGGGGACATGATAGCAGTGTTCCAATATCTCAGGGGCTGCCACAAAGAAGAGGGAGTCAAGGTATTCTCCAAAGCGCCTGAAGGCAGGACAAGAAGCAACGGATGGAAACTAATCAAGGAGAGAAGCAACCTAGAACTAAGGAGAAACTTCCTGACAATTGGAACAATTAATCTGTGGAACAACCTGCCTTCAGAAGTTGTGAATGCTCCAACACTGGATTTTTTAAAAGAAGAGACTGGACAACCATTTTTCTGAATTGGTATAGGGTTTCCTGTCCTTTCCAACTTTATTATTATTATTATCATCATCATCATCATCATCATCATCATCATCATCATCATCATCATCATCATCATCATCATCATCATCATCATCATCATCATCATTATTATTATTATTATTATTATTATTATTATTATTATTATTATTATTATTATTATTATTATTATTATTACCTAGAGGTGGACACAACGGGACAGGGAAAAACTTTACCTTTATCTTACCACTGACTTAGCTGAAAGCAGTTTAAAGAGAGACTGCCACATTCCCAAGTTAACAGAATAACAGAGGAAACAGCAGGAAACCCTATGCCATTTCAGACAAATGGATGTCCAGTCTCTTAAAAATCTCCAGTGTTGGAGCACCCACAACTTCTGGAGGCAAGTCCTGTTCCACTGATTAATTGTTCATAACTGTCAGGAAATTTCTCCTTAGTTGTAGGTTGGTTCTTTTCTTGATTAGTTTCCATCCATTGTTTCTTGTCCTGCCTTCAGGTGCTTTGGAGAATAGATTGACTCCCTGCCCCTTCTTTGTGGCAGGCCCTTAGATAGTGGAACACTGCTATCATGTCACCCCTAGTCCTTCTCTTCATTCTTTTATGTATATATACATTTGAAGGCTTTCGTATTTCTTTGTTTGTTTAGCTGAGATTATAAAACAAAGTACTAAAAGTCACAGTGAATTGTTTTCTACAAAGAGATGTGAATTATTTCTAAAAGTTAAGGGTTTAGTATATTTATGGTAGACTTTATTTTCAGATGGTCTATTCATAGAGCCATTGCATGGTGTTTCTGCATTAATCCATTTTTTCATACACACATATTTTATGTATAAGTATATAAATACAGTATAGACAGCGACCATTTGCAGTTAGGAGAGTGATGAAAAAGTAACTGACCAGTCCTCACATTTATGATATCTGTAAAGCAAAGGAAAAATCATAAGCACACTCAAAATTTCACTTATTAACTGCTTCATTTAACTGAGTTGCCAGTGCCAATTGTGAGCACTAAATGAGGACTGTCTCTCTCTCTCTCTCTCTCTGTGTGTATGTGTATGTATGTGTGTATATATACAGATATATATACACACATATATAGACATTTTTTATCAAGTGGGATCCATTCTATGGCTGCCTTGGTCCACCTGCCATCAGTTCTTCTTCTTGCTAAGAAACCAGCCCATTTCCATTCCAATTCTTTTACTCTCTTGATGATATTGTATCCTTTTGTTTGTTCTCTAATCCATGTGCAGGTCTTTCTATATTGTCTTGTAATGCCGAGCATGTATCTTTCCATGGCTCTTTGCGCCACTCGTAGCTTTCGTATTGATTGTGAGATGAGTGTCCATGTTTCACTGGCATCTGTTAGAGCAGGTAGCACACACTGATCGAAAACGTTTCTCTTCAGGCATAGCAACAGGTTGTTCTTGAAAATTATGCTTAGCTTGCTGAATGCCTGCCAACCACATTTAACACGCCGTTCAATTTCCTTTATTGTACCACCTTCCGTTGAGATCCGTTGGCCAAGGTATGTGTAGTGGTCTACTACGTCTAGTTTTTCTCCAGATATACAAATTTTCTTTCTTTAGTGAATTTATTAAACATAATCTGGCTCTTTTTCAGGTTTATTTTTAAGCCAAATGGTTCACCTGCTCTGGGTAGCTTTTGTATGTATCTTGTAGCTCTTCTGGGTCTTGTGAGAAGAGAAGAACATCATCTGCAAATCTTAAGTGATTTAAATGGACACCATTGATTTTTAATCCCAGTCTAGTTTATGAATACTTCTTCAAGGCAAGCTGAGAAAAGGATAGGTGATATTGTATCGCCTTGTTGTGGATCTCGTTTTATGTTGATTTCCATTTTAAGATCATTAAGGCAAATTGTCACCATTGATTTTTCATATATTGATTGTAGTAAATTTATATAAGCAATGTCAACGTCTTGGTTGAGCAATGCATTAATTATTGCATGCTGGAATACTGAGTCAAATGCCTTCTCATAGTCAATGAAAGCCATGCACAGAGGCATGGTGCGCTCATGCCTTTGAATGACTTGCTGAACAACATCGATGTGATCCACTGTGCTGTAACCACTTCTGAACCCTGCTTGCTCCTTTGGCTGTGCATTTAATGTTCTCAATATTCTTTTTGCTATTTTCTTAATGAAAACCTTGTAGATGACTAAAAGGCTTATTGGATCATAGTTCTTTAAATATGTATCTATATATGTATGAGAGCCAGTTTGATGTAGTGGTTAAGGCAGATTAGGATGATGTCTGCATATTAAAATGGAATGCTGAACAGAAAAGGAGAGGCAATGCTTGGGAGATAAAGTTTTCTTACCCATTTTTTGAATCTATGCCAAAATTATTTAGATCCTAATAAATTTGTTAAAAAATCCATCTGATTTAAAGCAAAAACTAAGAGATTATTAGGACTGGTTTAATGATTTTGGTTTATTCCCATGAAGGTTTTATGAAAACACTCAGGAAGTACAATTATCTCCTTTTGAAGTCAACATAAAGAGTTTAATTCAGTGGTGGGATTCAGCCAGTTCGCACCACTTCGGCAGAACCAGTAGCTAATTTTTTGTTACCCAGGACCAGAGAACCGGTTGTTCACATATTTGAATCCCACCACTGGTTAAATCTTTGCACAAATAATTTGAAATGTATCTTTTAATATTCAAGACAATAACAATGCAGCCTTTAAATGTTCTTGAAACCCATACTATGCATGAATAATTGCTATTTAACAAAATTATAGGTGCTAAGATAAATGAAAGCCAATACTCGTGTGCTATAAAGCTGAAGAGACCTAAGTGATAGTAAAAAAAAGATACTATATCCTTAACTTGCAAAAGTTCAAAAGACATTCAATCCAAACAGAATGACACAAAAATATAGTAAAAATATCTTTTCAAGTAGTATTGTTGCACTGTCTAGCTTTTCAATCATACTGCTAACATAATTGCTATTAGAATTTCTGTGAAGACATCCAGAGGTCAAGGAAACAAGCGGGAAAAATATAAAGGAGGAAATCTAACATTATCAGTGCTAATTGTCTTCTCTGGAGCTTATCACAACAATGAAATTAATAACCTATCATTGCAGGTAATATGGCCAGGTAATATCTCATTTTAAAACAATGATAATGCTTCATGTTAGATAACATAGAATAATAAAACTGTAGAGCTAAAAAAGGCCATTTAGACCATCAGCAAGAACAAGATACCTGTTGAGTGCAAGAATTTAAATTAAAACATCCCCAAGAAATGTTTATTAATCTTTGTGAATATATCCAATAAAAAGGAGAGCCATTCCTAATTGATACATTCCATTGTTAAAACTACTTGTACTATTAAGAAATGTTTCCTACCGTTCAACTAGAATTTGCATTTCTGCATTCAGAACACGATTCTGAAGGCTGCGTAGAAAAAAAACAGTCTTAGCCTTTTCTGTGAAATAAAACCTTAATATTTCAAGAGTGCTATTATTTTTCAGAATATATTTTGTACTAGTGATTATTATTCAGCAAGTGATTCCATGTTTTTTTTACATAGAGCATAACCAGTTAGATATCCCCGATCCTATTCTTACACAATAGATTTCTTTTTCTAAAGCTAAGAATTCTGTGTTCACTTCCATCAAATTTAATATGGTTATTTTTAGACTACTTGTCTTTATAACTTCTAGATACCTGTCTTACACAGTTTTGTATTAACATCTGCTAATTGAGCAAATGAGAACCAGTTTGGTTTAATATTAAAGAATCAGGCTAGAAATTGGAAAAACCTGAGTTCTAGTCCCACCTTAGCGATAAAGCTAACTGAGTGACTTTGGGCCAGTTACTCTTTCTCAGCCCAAGGAAGGAGGCAATGGTAAACCACTTCTGAAAACCCTTTCTAAGGAAACCCTAACTCTCCCCCCTCATTAGCAATCACTCCTTTAATCTCTCTGCCTTGTACCTTGTCTTTGCCCTGAGGACTGCCTTTTGTTTTGTGCCTTGACTTTGCCTTGTGGACTACAGTTTGCTCTCTGGACTCACTTAGCTGGGTGGACTTGACTTGGGACCCTGGACATTGCCCTGTGAGCATGCTCCTACTCTGTGGACTTTCTTTGTTATATACGGGCTGTTGTTTGGGGGACTGAGAGTGGCTGCCTTCAGGGTAGCATGGGGTGGAGCCTTACCAGTTTTTGGAGGGCTGTTTGTTGGAACATTTACTTAGAGCAATAAAGGACTCTCTAGAGGCCTGCTTTTCCTTGACCACCTGGGACATAACATGATAGCATGATTCTGTGTAAATTCTCTAGCATTTTTAGATTTGGCTTGGTCTAGGATAAGGGTATCAAACTGGCAGCCTGAGGACTGGATACATCAAAACACAGGCCATACCCACCTCAGCTCTGCAAAGGCAAAAAAAACTTCGCTATACATCATGATACATCATGTGACATGATTGAGTTTGACACCTATGGTCTAGGATGTCCAGTTTCCCAGTCGAAATTGAATCCATCGATGTGTTGTGAAATTAAGGAATTTTCATTGGGTCCTGGCTACTGAATCTTGTGGTTTGTTTGAGATGTTTCAGAGGGCTTTAGTTGGCTTGCATGCTACAGTGATGCCATGTGGTTGTAATAGTCTGTTGGTTATTTCTGAGATGTTTTTGATGTATGGTAGTGTTATCCTTTTCATAGTTTATGCTGGTTGTTATATGTATGCCTTTATGCCTTTATGTATGTATGCAGGTAGTGGGTTGCATGCAGTGGTGGGATTCAAATATGTGAACAACCAGTTCTCTGTGTGGATGCAGCTTCCGGAAGTCCATTTTGGGCCTTGGCAACACAAAATTAGCTACCGGTTCTGCTGAAGTGGTGCGAACCAGCTGAATCCCACCACTGGTTGCATGTATGTATACATTTATTTATTGTAATTATTCACTGCTTTCTCCACAAGGACCCCATAGAGTTTACAAGTGTGAATACATAATCCATAAAAAATAACTTCACAACATCCATACTACATATTGTAAATAACAATAATTCATTAATATTCACTAAAAGCTCTGGACAAAGCTTACCCTTGACTGCCTTTCTAAATGCCATCCAGGAAGGCCCTAGATTGCAAGTGGTAAAATATTGTAGAAGATGAAGATGGCATCTGGCTTCTTCAATCAGCTCTTCACAACTTATTCTATTTTAACCAAAGAGAAGGAGTTAAATATTTATGTTTTTTATTTATTACTTCTTACCCTTTTGTTTTATAATAATAATGATGATAAAGTTGGAAGGGACCTTGGAGGTCATCTAGTCCAACCCCCTGCTCAGGCAGGAAACCTTATACCATTTTGGACAAATGGTTGTCCAGTCTCTTCTTAAAAACTTCCAGTGTTGGAGCATTCACCGCTTCTGGAGGCAGGTTGTTCCACTGGTTAATTGTTCTAACTGTCAGGAAGTTTCTCCTTAGTTCTAGGTTGCTTCTCTCTTTGGTTAGCTTCCACCCGTTGCTCCTTGTCCTGCCTTCAGGTGCTTTTGAAAATAGCTTGATTCCCTCTTCTTTGTGGCAGCCCCTGAGGTATTGGAACACTGCTATCATGTCCCCCCTCATCCTTCTCTTCATTAAACTAGACATACCCAATTCCAGCAGCCGTTCTTCATATGCTTTAGCCCCTAATCATCTTTGTTGCTCTTCTCTGCACTCTTTCTAGAGTCTCAGCATCTTTTTTGTATCGTGTTGACCAAAACTAGATGCAGTATTCCAAGTGTGGCCTTACCAAGGCATTGTAAAGTGGTATTAATACTTCACTTGATCTTGATTCTATCCCTCTGTTAATGCAGCCTAGCACTGTGTTGGCTTTTTTGGCAGCTGCAGCACACTGCTGGCTCATATTTAAATGATTGTCCACTAAGAATTTCAGTACAACCATTTGGTTATTCATGGCCATTTTTTACTAGCCTAATATCATTCTGTTTTAGCTGTGCCAAGCCATCTCTACAAACCTAGGCTACGTGAATGCCCTCTTCTTTGATAACCTATTCCACGTACTATTTCCTACATTTGCTCCTTTTGAGATTTATATTTTCGCTACGATTCTTGTGCAGCTGCTTTTGCCCTCTTACATTTTTTCTTCATTGACATTGTTTATAACTGCATTTTTAATATCTCTCTTAACAACACTCACCCATATTGAATCAATATGAATTTCTTCCGCCCCATACCAATCAATTTATGTTAAATATGCACATATATCCTGGACAGAGATGGCACTATATCCTGGGCATTTGTCCAACATAACCAGATAATTTATTATTAGTCTCTGCAACCTGGTATTATTCTATGATAATATGCTCAGTGGATCAATTTCATTAAAACCATACAAAGCTAAACCATCAGATGCTCTAGCATCTGGTATGTTGATCATGGAAATCCCTTAATAGCTACTTCATGAATATATATAATACTATATTTTACAGTGCATGAAAGTTTGTTCATCTGACAAAATAACATAGAAGTATTACTTCTATGAATATACCTCTCTGATATATTTTCTACAACTCTAATTAGCAACTAGTTGAAATATTTGCAAGTTTTTTTTAAATTTTTTTTGCCAAACCTGATATCTTCAATGTTTTAATTAAATAATTAAAATTACAGAATCTCTTTACAGAATCTCTTTATGGTTTTTTTTTAAAATTTGAAGAACATATCACCAGATTGTATCAACTAGTTACAACTCTTGATTGAAGAAGCTGTTGGAAATATTGGGAAACTGATATTAAAGTCATGTCAGTTATCCAATTTAGCAGTTAGGCAGATGTGTTTCTAACCCTACACTCACAGACATATGACAAAGTTAAAAATAAGACAAAATAAAATAAAATCCCCTTCTCCAGCATGCCAGCCTCTGTTTGCATCTTCCTTACATTTCATTTTCATTAAAAAATAAAATAAAGAGGAAACTTTATTCAATTTGTTGCTTACAAAGTTCTGTTTGCAGTAATGTTTCTGACTTATCTTATCTACAGCAACCATTAGATATTAGTTGCTGAATGAGATGCTAATTTTAAAAGCGGAATTCTAATCAAATGCTTCATTGATAAAAAGTACTTGCTATTTTTCTCTCTTCATAACCCTTCTTCCCAAATAATTCTTGTGTCCTTCAGAAAAGGATTTTGAAAGGCAACTGAAACTGTAGAACACAAATCAGTAACGTGATGTCTCCCAGAGAACTGTGATCCTTCATGGATGGTGTTCCAGAGAACAGCAGAAATAAGAATTGGGGAATTAGTATGTTGAATCTTTTTTGGTTGATTGATTTGTTCATTTTTTAGCTCCCATGCTTCCATGTGGGAATCTGTGAGGATGATGGTCACCAAAAGTGTTGCTTTCCCCATCTATAGAGGGGAATCTAATCTTTGTAGCAATACATTTAATTTTACTCATACAATCCAATCAGAGAAGGCTTCACTAAGGATGTTCAGAGTGCTATGCAAGAAATATATATTGTGAGTATTTTCACGCTGGTTCCACATCTTTGAACGAGTTTAATCAGATTGAAATAGAATGATGGGAAATATTTTTCAGCACAGTAGCTGCTTTGCGCACAGTCACTCAGGCCCTCGTCACCTCCCGCCTGGACTACTGTAATGCTCTTTACATGGGGCTCCCTATGAGGAGCATCCGGAGGCTTCAGCTGGTCCAGAATGCGGCCACGCGGGCGGTGTTGGGAGCGACGCGTCGCTCCCACGTAACGCCGCTGCTGCGCGAGCTGCACTGGCTACCAGTGGCCTTCCGGGTACGCTTTAAGGTGTTAGTTACCACCTTTAAAGCGCTCCATGGCATAGGACCTGGATATCTACGAGACCGCCTTCTGCCACAGATTCCCTCCCACAGACTGGTATGCTCCCACAGAGCGGGCCTCCTCAGGGTGCCGTCGGCCCGGCAGTGTCGGCTGGCGACCCCCAGGGGGAGGGCCTTCTCTGTGGGTGCCCCCACCCTCTGGAACGAACTACCCCCCGAGATCCGGACGATCCCGGATCTCCTAACCTTCCGCCGCGCCCTCAAGACATGGCTTTTTCAACAAGCGGGACTGACCTAGGGTGAATTTTAAATAGGGAAAATTTTTTTAAAGATTTTAATNATACTCAGTCCTTATTTTGTTTGGCATTCTTTTACTTTCATACTTACTTCTGGCTTTTTTAAATGACTGTTGTTAATTTAGCTATCTATGTATTCACAGAGATGACCCCAGACTACAAACCTCGAGTTAAATGAGTTTAAGGGTGCTGCCAGCTTAATGTAAGATTTCAGTTCATTACCCACAATACTACAGTGCATGCAAGAAATGTGACTTCCGTTGAACCAAATGCACAACATAATGCAAGACCTATGAGTGATTTTTCCAACACTTTCTATAAAGAAATAGATCCATGCTTTGACAATGCATGCATAGGTGCACACACAGTTGAACATGAAGCTGCATGGGCACCTAGGCCAATTGGATCAGAGTAACCTGATCATAGTAGAAATCTAGTTTGTAATATGTCATAACTTGGCTGCTGTTTCCTCTGTGGAAGAATAATGCAAGAAACTGAGTATGATTAAATTGACAGCTTCCCCCACAATTGCATCAGAACAACCATCACAACAACAATGGTGTTCAGTGACCCATTCATTCTTCTTTCTGGTCACCGGTCTTTCAATTTTCCTATTATCTGCTTAACAATATGCACCAAGCTTGTCCTTATATATTGATCTTGCCTTCTCCTAAGTACATTATGTCCAAATTTGAGTTAAAAGAAAATAGAGGTGGTCATATGCAACTATCTCCCTTTTTTCTTTGAGGACCAAAATCTGGAGACTGTCATTTCCTTGCCTACTCAGACGAACAAACACAGCCAAACTGACAAAGCAGCAATTTTTGCAGGATATAAATATTTGTTGTTTGGAAACCTTCAATAAGGGCTATTTAAACTGAAGAAAGAAAATGGCTGTTAATGATTAGTTTCAGGCTAACAAAATTATTATTATTTTTTTAAATGTAAATTTGCATGCCCTTAAATATGACCTGGAAACAAAGGATTGCTTAACAGTTACTATTAAGCAATACATTAGAAGATCAATTAAACAGAACTTCTTTCTAATGAGAAAGCAATGGGAGAGTCACCATGGAAACCTGGAATGAGAGGAAGCCAGTATGCAAAATAGCAGGAAAGAAACGAATAATATTTGTAAACATGCATTTTGGAATTGGTATAATCAGCTTGCTGATGAAAGACAGATTCAATGCCTGTTTTGCTCTACATTCAAGAAGACAGAAGCTGGGACAAAGGTATCATTTCACGGAATATTTCACTGGCGAGAAACTGAGGTGCCAGGCTTATTCTTATGAAGCCTCCTGTAATAATTATGCTTGCTATTTATACTTTTACAAAAAAAAATATCTTGGGTTGAAACCAGAGCTCTGCAGGCGGGTTTGAGATCCACAAAGACTTCTCTTCTTCAAGGCAGTCACTGAGCTAGACTGTCTGCCAACTATGTTAAAAAAAAAAAGGCACATATGTAGATTAACAATATAACAGAGTTGAATGGGACTTTGGAGGTCTTCTAATCCAATCCCCTGCTCAGGCAGGAAACCCTATACCATTTCAGACAAATGGTTGTTCAATCTCTTCTTAAAAATTTCCATTGTTGGAAACTTATGGAGACAACTGGCTCCATTGATAAATTGTTCTCGCTGACAGGAGATTTTTCCTTAATTCTAGGTTTGTTCTCTTCTTGATTAGTTTCCATCCATTGCTTCTTATCCAGCCTTCAGGTGCTTTGGAGAATAGATTGACCCCCTCTTCTTTGTGGCATCCCTTAATATTGGCACACTGCTATCTTGTCACTCCCTAGCCCTTCTTTTCATTAGAGTATCTATAGCCAATGACTCTTATTTATAATCCCACCTTTTCTCTGGAAGATCAATATAGCTTAGATTGAGTTCAGTCTAATTTTATCCCACAGCAACATTTGAAGAAGGTTGGACTTCAAATTCAACGCTTTCACCACTATGCCACTGGATTACGGATTTACGGTAATGATTGAAGGCATGATTGAAATTCATCAATTAATCTACTAAAGATTAGTTTTTTTTAAGTAAGGAAATTCTTTCTTTGGTAGGGAGAAGGACATGGCTGCACAATTATTAGCTTGGCATTTTTGTTTTCTGACTGCCTTCGCCACCAGCTGGTTTTCAAACAAAAAGGAAACCAGCAAACCGAGAGAGAGAGAGAGAGAGAGAGAGAAAGAGAGAAGGTACAGAATACATAACCAACTTAGGGCAATCAGCACAAAAGAAAAAAGAAAAGAGAAAGAAAAAAAGACATTTATTTGTCTTCCACCTGGTAGGAGAAGGCCATTCCGAGTGACTAGCTCCAGTGAGGTAATCAAGAAACCTAATTAGCTTGACATGGAATTTACAAAGCTATTCTTGCTGAAGGACATGTAGCCATACAGCTCAACAAAATAGCATTATCTTTCTCACTATAGAGCAAGCAACGGCGGTATACTGTTAAAATGAACGGGTTTAACCGAGTTTAGCAACAATGAAGAGTTATTAAAATGTAAAGCACTCCTTTCACATCAGTGGTACTTTCTTGTGATGATGTAAAGCCATTGTCAAGGTGTACTTGGGTATTATTAGATATAGAATTTCATCAGGATTCCAATTGATGACTTTTGCCTAAATGCATGTTCTAATTATTTATTCTAATTTTCTATGTTCACCCTGAAAGAGATGAAACTGGAGAAGGAGGAGCCACCATTATTGAATGGTGGTGAGGCTGACTGCAATATGCCTATTTTGTTTTTACATTGCTTTAGTACATGGAAAGAAAAAGATGCCAAATGAAATGCAAAGCAAACAAAATAGACAGTATAGAAAAAAAAATCAGATTTTAAACAACTCATTAAACTTTCAGTATAATATTAATTAGCATTTCCATTTCACAAATAAAGGATCAATTATACACAGAGAACAAACCCATGTTATCACTCCCAAACTATAAATCTGGGTTGTTACTATCTTTCCATTGTAAAAGAGACTCTTTTTTTGCTATTTTTTATTTTTTATTTATTTATATGTTAACTATATATACCTCCCATCTCATTCTCAAATGACTCCATATATACTGTACTGTACATATGCATGACAAACAATTGGTATATAATTCAAAATTGCATTCATATATTTCAACCAACTTACTCTTCACAAAGCCATATTCATAGAATTATAAATATTAAATCAAAGCAAAACAAAAGCGAGACAAGCCCATAACATGCATGCAAGTATATCTTCCATCATTTTCACTTTCATCATAATGAAGTTGATGACCAACTCTTTAAAATATTATGAGTTTTTAAATATACATTAAAATAATGTTGAGTAAGTATCACTTGAAAATCATAACAAACATATTCTTTTAATCAGTGATTTGTTAATATAGGGTATTCCAATTCTTGATTCCAACATTTGTGCAAATAACTGCATTATATAATAATAGTATTATATAAAAATAATGAAATCCTGCAGGCCAGCAGGGAAAACACGTGTTCACTTTTAACATCTACCTAGTTTAATCCTGAAAATGCCTGAAAAGGTACTTTCTTGTGGCCTGACCTTTAGTGATCCCTCTACCAAACCTGGGTTTGACCTGCCTCGCTCTATCTGGGTAAAATTGAACAGAATTAGGTGTGATACTGGAAGAAGTGCCTGGAAGTCTTGTATCAATGGGGATGGAAAGATTCCTCTTGTTGCAGTTGCAATCCTGATATGCCAACTATTAAACATATTGTGCATTCTCTGATTCTCTAGAAGATCTGCATGAAGCAACACCAGGGGCAATTGCCTGAATAGCTGAAATGGACATCCAGTTATGAGGCCAGTAGAAGTTTTGTGTAAACTTACATGGATTGTGTGTTTATGTTTACTTCTCTTCTGTCATGTTCTCACCATATGCTAAATAAATAAATAACAATAGTTGATGTTATATTGAAAATGCTATAGATATATATCCAGAACACATTTCATGTAATTTAAGAGTTTAGTTACTGGACCAAATTTATGATCAAAATATGTATCAATTAAATATACTGTACTACCATTCTCCACAGTGTTCGATAATTGAAACTACTCTTGCAATAAGCTATTAAAACTCAAATGTACATCCAGTGATAAAGCTGACAATTAAGAAAATTAAGCCCATATGACATCTTCACATGATAAACTGTGATTTAACTAAAGAAAAAAAATACCTTCCCCAAAAAACCTTGACTTATCCATATCTTTGAAATATTAATATTTCAAGTATTAACCTGGAAATCTACCCATGGAATAATGAGAAATAGTGTCATATTAATATTTCCAGGTTTTTTTCAGAAATGGTACTGCATACTCAATTCTACATAAAGTAATCTATCTGATCCCAGAAATTTGAATTCAAAACAGCAAGGTATTCTCTCACCAAATATAATCTGCATTTTTATTCTTGATGTGGCTTCTGACTTTTTCCCTTTGTGAAAAGACAGGTGCAAAATAGGAGCTAAGCATTTTAGGCTTCTGTTGTCTACTACCCTGTCTCTCTCTCTCTTCTCCAACCAGCAGACCAAGCTATCCTTGATCTTCTTCTTGTTCTACTCATACATAAATAATTATTTGTTATTTGTAGCATTTATTGTAAGCCTCACAATAAATGTTAGCTTTCACAACTTCCTCCTTACAGATACAGGTAATTTCCTAGTAAAATTATTTCATTTTTCAAAATTTCTTTATCTTCTGAAATCTTCTTGTCCCACTGTGAAATATATATAAGAAAGTTGCATGAAGCATCTTCTTTTGCTAATGTTTGTAATTTTTTTTATTGGACTTAGTAGCATATGTTGTCTGTGAAGATGTTTTTACACCTGAAAAAAATCATAAGCACTCTTATATGCATTTTATTTTTTATTAGTGTATATGATTTTAAAAGCAATTTTCTCAGTATATGCTTTTTGGCATACAAGTTTCTCATGCATACACATTGTAATACACTTTTTTTTAAAAAAAATCAGAAAACATTTCAATAAGTATAGAAGTGCTAAAATGGAAGGATAATTGCATTCCAATTTATCTGTTAGACCAATATATACAAACTAGAGATTTCTGCATTAATATGTATAGGAAAAAAAATATTCTCTGTCCCATTGAAAATGTGGCTTTCACGACAGAATCAGGCATTACTTAGTCAAACGTCTTGTTAAGGTTTTGGTTTGTTTTGTTGAGACAAATGGGATTCTATACAGCTTTATTTGTAACTAAACAACCTGTGCCCAACCGGGTCATTGTTTCAGAGGTGTTTCCCTCCCTCCCATCTTTCCTCATTCCCTCTCTCTCCTCCCTGAGTTGAAACCTAGAGCCAGAGTTGGGAAGTTGTATCAGGTGTCAAAAAAGAGAAAGATAGCTTTCTGAATGAATCTCCAACATTGAGGTTTTTATCTGTGGCTGTTATGAGCTCAGCTAGTCACATCTCATCACTGAGGCTTCTCTATTGCTGCTGAGATCTTTAAGACATATTCTCTGTAGAGGAGAGGAATCTGACCTATTTATTAGCAGCTTTATTAGCATTAACACCTTAGATGTTATTCCCCAGTTTCCTAATTCTGGATAAGGGAGTCACTTCAATACCTGGGAACTTTGTTCTGCCTTGGAAAAAAATCAGGCAGATTTTCACAATTATAGATAGAATGACAGATAGATAGGTATCTGTGGCCCATTTGGGGGTACAGAAGGTCGTTCAGCAACAGTGGAAGGAGGAACCATTGTTATGCCAAAATAATGATGTGGACAAGTTTTATATTATTTCAATCATGGCTGGGTGATTCTGAAATGACGCTTTAAATCAGTAGAATGGAAATAATTAAATATGCTTGACTTTTTAGAGTGTTAACAAGATAGTCAAAAGATTCATGGTAGGTTTTTGGTTTTCAAACTGAAACAAACATTGGACAATTAAATTGCAAGTGATTTTCATCAGAATTTAATAGCTGACATGGCTATTTGAAATAACAATAGCATTTAGACTTATATACTGCTTCATAGTGCTTTACAGCCCTCTCTAAGCAGTTTATAGAGTAAGCATATTGCCCCCAACAATCTGGGTCCTCATTTTACCAACCTTGGATGGATGGAAGACTGAGTCAACCTCAAATAAATATGCTAAAAGATTATCTACACTACATTAGAATTAAGCAACATTTAAGTTCCCTGGAGAATTTGATATTACTAAAGAATTGCCCATCTGGGAAAGAATATTGTAAATTGTAGTAGACTTTGTTAGGTAGAATCAGTTTGGCATTTGTCTTTTTCTTTCACCTTTCTCTTTTGCTGTGTATTCCAAATTTTTAGCAGCATTTACAAACAATATTTATTTTTGGGATGGCAAATGATCAGCAGAATAATAGAATATGAGATGACATAATTCAACCATTTTATGTAATATTACATCAGCCTCAAAAGATCACACAAGAAAGAAGAAAAAACAGGTGAATGTTTCTATGCTGCTTTTTAGAATCAACATGTAATTGGCACTTGATACTAAATTCAATGACATGTGAAATTGGGCCACATTATTCTAGAGTTGTCATTAATTATTACTGCCATATACACCAAGTCATGATATAAAACAAGTAGGGAAAAGGAAATGTTTATGATAGAAGAACTAATACAATTGTGAAAACATGATTTCATATGGGTTTAAAAATGAGAAAATTGTGTCTTGAGTCATAATGATTTACTACTGAAGTACAGAAATGGTTGAAATGTCCAGATCAGGTGGCTATTACTCCAGTTCTTGGAGAGCTTCAAATGCATCAGAGTGGTTGACAAATACATTTAAATATCATTAATGCTGCTAAACCTGGAAAGGCAATTAGTGGCAATAAAATTTGTATTGAATTTGGATAAATTTTAAGCAATTAGGCTTTTTCTAAATGTAATTTCTGGCCAAGTAATCCATGGGGACACATGACTTATCTACATTTATTACTCATTACAGCAGAGTACTGCCTGTCACAGCTGAACAGCAAGGGATTTATGATCATAAATTCAGATCTGCTAATGGACTGAGTAGTCTTTTTTTCTCTGAAACACAAATCCCCAGGCAACAGGTACAAAATATAAATTGGCCATAGTGAAAGGACATACTTGTACATTTAGTTTGTTGATCTGTCCTTTTATATTGGAAGGGAGGGTGGGTGGGTGGGTGGGTGGGTGGTGGGTGGGAGGGAGGAAGGAAGGAAGGAAGGAAGGAATCGTATAAATCACAGACAAGATCAGTGGCACAATATTGTCACTAGGGTAAATTACACAACAGTAAGTTATCTTTGAGATTTCACCAAATTCTCTCTAGAATTTGTTTTTAAATGAAAGAACACTAAAAGATAAGAAAGAAATCATGATGGAAGTTTTGGTGGTCAAGAAAGCACTGATGGACCTCTAGACCTATTTTTAAAAGAGACCCAGTGCAGTATGGAAAATGGAACCAGTATCAGGGCTTTGGAACCCAGGATAGCATGAAGATTTGGGAGCAAACAGCTGATCTTAGGCAAGGTTTCTCCATGCCTATTGCACATGGTGATATTGAAGAGTGAACCAGGTCCTGCAACCCTTCCTGAACCAGCTGCAGGGGGAGCTTCTGCTATAGTACTGCTGACCAGCTATTTAGTAGTGCATGGCTTGGAGTTGGAAATGCTGTAAGTTGGCTGGTGAGGAGTGATGATATAGGGTTCTTGGGTTCCACATGGGACTGCTCTTGAAGAACATTCAGAACAGGCAGCTAATCCAGGCTGCAGTAGCACAAGCAGTTTAAAGTGCACGGTGCTTTGCTAGTGTAACACCACTGGTTTGTGGTAGGCACCAGACCAGGTTGTTTGTGGCATTGCCTGTTCCTAATGTTCTCTCTCCATGCCACAAAATCTGACCGTTTAGGTCAGATTTCTCAGACCTTAAATTAGGTCCTGCTTTCTCTTTGAAACAGTGTCATTGAGTATGACTTAGGAATCATATCTTCGCTATCATATCACCTGATGAATAGAATAGCTTCTACCCTTAGATCTGGATGACCTCAGTCTGTGTCTTCCAGATCATCTTGAAGTCATGACCTTTCCCTCAGATATTGGGGGAAGATTGTTGAGTGAACCTGGCTTGCATGAGATTATGATTGTGTGATAATTTCTAAGAGCTTCGGTTACATTGTAATATTGGAATTTTTAAATGTATTATTGTAGAAATTTCCAAACTTTCCTGGTTCATGGTGCCCTTAGAGACTCAAGGTGCCCTCAATGATTCCAAAATGGACACTGTGGTATCCAAGGATATCAAAGCAAACTCACTAATGTCATGCAGTATAAACAAACAGCGCATTGCACACATTCTTGCAATGTCATGGGTTAAATGTAGCAGTGCTCAAAATTTGTTGGATGAGGATTTCTGTTTTGTGCTTGGGGCTCACTAATATAAACAAGATGTATCTATGTCAGGGGTGGGGAACTATGGCCCTTTTATGACTTGTGGACTTCAGGTCCCAGAATTCCTGATCCTTACTTGCTCAGGAATTCTGGGAGTTGAAGTCCACAAGTCATAAAAGGGCCATAGTTCCCCACCTCTGATCTATGTGACTCTAGTTTGTCATATTAGAATGTGCAGTAAATGAATCAATACATTCTTCCACATACTAACTTTTTATGCTCCCCTATACCCATCTGAGTCTCCCATCCATCCTTTTTAGATTCTTATCTTTTATATATTTTATACAATTTAGCTTTTTTTTAGTTTTTAATTATTTATTTTATACTTCCCAACCTTTTATAACTTCTTTTAGATTTCCACAATTTTTATGCTAGGTCAATAGACAGAGAAAGAAACAGACACATAGATTTTCTATATGTTTATGTTTCTTTACCATGTGCTGTGTCCAGCTGGTACGGTACCCAGCTCCTTACACTGATCGATATAGAGCGATTTGAAGACGTTTTCAGAAGAAAGAAAGGTGAACTTTTTATATTCTTACTTTTTAAAATAGCTATTTCCATATGTTTTAGTATTAACAGATGAAATAAATATACTTCTTCTTAATCAACTCCTTATTCAACTAGGAAAGTTCACTCTGTTACTGAAATGCATTGATCACTTTAATCTTCACTTATTTAATGTTTTGCATAGTATGTCAACAGTGGCCAATGTGGAAAAAGTAAAGCTCATAAAAAGAAATTCACTTTCCCTCAGGAAATTGTTAATGTGAAGAAATAGCATAAATTATCAACAGGCACTAGATTTAAAGAGAATATCTACCCTTGCAGAGCATTGGAAGCTACAGCTGGTGCAGAATGAAGCAGTCCGAGTAGTTTGGGGGGCCCCCAGAATGCCCCCTTGTAACACCACTGCTCCGTGAGTTGCATTGGTTACCAGTCTGCTTCTGGGTGCTTTTCAAGGTGTTGGTGATCACCTTTAAAGCTTGGCATGGGTCCAGGTTACTTGAGGGACCCTCTTACCCCACTGGGATTGGCCTATACTACTCGTGCTGGCAGAGGAGTCATGCTGCAGACCCCGTCAGCCTGATTATTCCAACTGTCAGACTCCAAGAGGAGGGCCTTCTCTGCTGTTGCTCCTGCCCTCTGGAACATCTTGCCCTAACCTTCCTACCTTTTTGTAAGGGCCTAAAGACATGTCTTTGCCAGTCGGCTTGGGGACCCAGTGGGGGAACAGTGCAATGGAGGTGTTAGATGAGTAATAACAGATCCCAGCTCTCCCCACTCTCTGCCCCCACTCTTCCCATGTGTCTTTGTTTTTAATGTTTGTTTTTAACTTTTCAAGTTTTAGCTTATCTGTAATTGTAAGCTGCCCAGAGTTACCCTATGGTAAGATGGGCGGCCAATAAATTTTATAAATAAAATTAAATAAGTACATAAATATAATAAATAACTAAAAATCCCCCAAAGGAAAAATATGTTTTTAGATTATCTATGTAATGGCATGGCTGGACTATGTGCATCAGGCTCCCACCCAGCTATTCATTTCCCCAAAATGTTAAATAAGTACAGTCTCCTGATATTCAATATCCTTTAGGAAATATCCCAGGGAACACATGTCAATACTATGAACCCACCCACCCCGAAGATATTTCAGTGGCTTTCCATTCAGAAAAAAACAGTCCATATCTAAATTATGAATGCTTTACAAATCTCTTTTATTTTCTTTGAATAGTGATACAGCCATATTACTATTGTGGAGCGTGTTTAAAAAAACTAAAGTTCGTAAAAGGATAAGACAGTGATTCAAATGCTGGATGATGCGGTTGATGGATAAACTCTCTTCCTCCTTGGAACAAGGGAACCCTTGGGGACATGCTTGGGTGGGGTGCAGTTTTCCTTGAGGTCCATGGTTCCCCTTGTCCTCCTCCCCTCAGGAAAGCAGCAGTTAGTTCTGCAGGTCAGCCAAAAAAGAGGAGTGATTTCTGATGCTTCCTGTCAGTTTTCCACATACATCAATATGGAAGCTGGCAAGAAGTTGGAAGTTACTCCTGCTTCCACTGCTTTTTTACCTGCCAACGGACATTTTGTTTTTATGTTTAGGTAAAGAAATATCTCCAAAAGGATGGCTCAATGGGTCTCAGGTTGTCTAGCAGTCTTCTAACTCAGTGGCCCCCAATCTTTTGGGCACCAGGGACTGGTTCCGGGGAGAGAAGTTTTTCCACAGACCGGAGGGGGTGTGGTTTTGTATGCTGCCTGCATCCTGCAGATAGGGCTTCACTTGCTTGTACAGCCCAGTTTCTGACATGCTGTGGACCCCTGTTCTAACTGGATCTATGAGAAGCAGACCTGGAACAGGAAAGGACTTGATTTTTCCTAAACTAAAGGAGCATAAAATCAGTCTTTTATATCTGACAGATATCCAAATGTGTTTGACTACAGTTCCTATCAATCCCAGCCTATACCACTTGAGAGAATATGAGGAAGAGTCCATGCAAGTTTGCCATGTGATCTTTCTTCCCTTTTCCCCCCCTTGCAACATCATCTCCAATCCAGAGATGACATATGAGTATCAGGAAGAGAATAGCAAGCGGACCTGCCAATCTGTTTGCTCTTTCTGCTTCACAACGGGATTTGCTGCCAAAGAAAGAAGCAGCTGCTCACTTTAAGGAATAACATGTTTCTTTGCTCCTGGAAACTGTTGCAGGAAAAATGGCATGCAAATGTCCAGCTGCCCTCAAACCTCTCTCCCATTTGTGCATATCTTTTATTTGAATCGCTGCCTTCAGTTTTCCTTGCTTCTGAACAAGTGTTCAAAGTGTTCAAAGACACCTTTGTGAGGGAAGAGAGAGAGCTTTTAATTAGGACCAGGTTCCTCACTGCTGCCAAGATAGCTTAGTAAAATGCCACCAAAGCTAAGTTTTACATGTGATTTTATAGTCCATATGCAATAAACCAGACCGATTGAAAAGTTCGCCCGGTTTCCCATGATTTTTTTGCTAAAATATTTAACAAAATTTAAGCATGAACTTTAAAAATACAGATTGTCTTTGTGGAAACTTGGAAAACAAAACCGAAAGTACAAATTTAAAAGTAAGCAGGTAACCTCTGATATTCCACAAAAATAAAATATGTATTAGTGAAGGTCTAGATTTTTAGTTCTTTCAATAGCTACTTAAACTTTCAATGAAGAGCAAAAGCAGGAGAAATAAGTAGGATAAACAAATTTAAAAGATGGATTCGTGAATACCAAAGTGCATTTGACATATATCATAATAGAAGCAAATAACCAATGATAGTTTACATATATTTATCACATATATGACCTTGCCCACCACAGCTATATTTTAAGCATAGATATTTGGACAGGAAGTTTCCTGCTTGTGTGATGCATGCATAGCTGACTGAAAGGACCTTTTGCAGATGTACATGATAAACATATAGTTGTTCTGGAGGCAGCAGTGAAGTGACAGCAGTCCATGGGTCCAATTTTATTCCCTGTTATCCATAGGTACTAAGGATATGTGAGTAATTTCTGCAAAACATCATGGATCAAAATACACCCTATCAAAAATGAATACTATTGGTGAAATAGGTAATGGAGTAAAATATAGAAGTCTGTAGATTGTCACAGAATTCTTTGCAACAGACTAAGCCAGTGATGGTGAACCTTTTAGAGACTGAGTGCCCCAAAACCGCCTGGTCCCTACCCTGCCCCTGCCTCTCCTGCCCGCAGGGCCACCTACCACCTCCAAGGCCTGCCATAGCAGATTGCCCAGGCGGCCCAGCAGCATTATGGTAACCACGCCCTCTGTCCGCACCCCTCAGCATCATCTGTACACGATGGGGCACGAGGGCAGAGTCTTGTCCCCGCTGCCCAGCTGGCATGTCCTTGGCTGCGCTGCTCTGTGCAGGCTGCACCCAGGGTGACTTTCCTCCGGGGAGGCTGCTGGTGAGGAGGGGGCCACGGGGAGTGGCGGGGCTGGGGCAATGGCGTGCGTGCGTGCCCACAGAGAGGGCTCTGAGTGCCACCTCTGGCACCGTGCCTTAGGTTCGCCACCACTGGACTAAGCTAAGCTAATGAAATCCTTAGTATTCTCTGATCTTGTTTTCTTGCAGACATTTCATTACCCAGCTAGGTAACGTCATGAGTGCTAGTGCTAATGAGTGTAGGATTTGCTCCCTGTTGATATAGAATGGTTTGCCCTGCCAGTGTTGATGAGGATGTTGGTATTACCTTGGCATTATATCCTGTCTGCAGTCTTGGTACTGTTTTCTTCCTTATTTTCTTCTTCGGTTTATGCTTTTCTCCAAGAAGAAAGCAATAGTCCCCCCCCACCGTAACACTAAGAGATACTGTATATAAACAGAGAGCAAAGCCCACTCCCCTGTAACACTAAAGATGATACCTAGATGGATAATGAAATAACTGCAAAAAAATAAATAACCATCAGAGACCCTCAAGGATTCCACAGTTCAGCCCTGAGCTACAAATATTCTCTTCTGTTAGTGGTATAAATAATATATTTCTTTATCCTCTTTCCTTCCTCCTCTCCCACCATTAAAGCAATGAACAGACCTGATTAAGAATAGACAAATCTGGCAATTTCAAATTAACTCAACTTTTATCTTTTCTCCTTAAAATAACTTGGTTTTCTGCACTTTTTCATAACATCTTTTTTGTACACTTTGAGTTTATATACATATAAAGTTTCTGAGGTTTTCGCAGGTGTTTGTATATAGGTCTTTGGTTATTCGGGTTTTCTCCCGCGTAAAATTGGAAGTGTCTTGGCGACGTTTCGATGAAGTCCCATTCGTCATCTTCAGGCTGGTGTTTTTGGCTTCGTGCTTCTAGGATGTATATATATATATACATACTCAAAGATACACACATACATATATGTGTTTTATGTATATGTTCTAAATACATACATATATATATATAGGGAGTTCAGACAGATTGGTCTGATTGTGAACACCTTGACATTTTCAACTGCCATACTGCAGTTTACTCTTTTTACAATATCTCTTGCCTTGCCGCCCCCAACTAGGGGCATAGAGCAGGCTCAAGTCGCAACTGCGAAATATTTTTATATCCAAATTTCTTTCTTTTTTTTTTTTTTTAAATTTAAATTCTTTACTCTTTGTCAGAAAAAAAGAAATTTGGATATATATATATATATATATATATACACACATATATACATATATGCATGCATGTATGTATGTATGTATGTATGTATATTCTGAACTAGAAAAACACAGGCTCATTGATATCTATGGAGGTTTGGGAAATCAGCACTGCAATACAAATGAAAGATTTTTTTTTATTTATTTTCATTGCATCTGATTGATTAGTTTATTTGCAATAGGCATAGAAGCCACAGTTGGCATTCAGATGTGCAGACATACATTTAGTTGTAATTTATCTTTACATTGTAAAGAATTTCAGTTTGTCATAATTTTAGAGAAATATATGTTCTCATGATCATGCCCAATATAGAGTATGATAGCCTGAGAATCTATATTTATTTACATGTTCAACACTATTATTATTTTTTATGAATGTCATTTTAGCAAAAATAATAAATTTGGAGTTATAATCTGTTTCTTATGGATTTAATGCTATCCTTTCCATTTCATTGTCATTAAAACAAGAATATATTCATAATTTAGAACAAATATAAAAGAATATATGATGCACTAAATGAAAGAGATGATACAATAAAATAGGAATATTTTACTAAATGATTGCTGGTTGGAATAAAAGGAAGAGAGAGTTGAAAACTGCTGCTTTTTGCATATTTAATAATACATAATGATGTTGAATAATTTGCCCACTGGTGCCTTGTAGTAATTAACATATTAAAGTTTGATAATAACATATTTTCTTCTCTTACATTGCACTGACAGATGTTCTAATGATCCTTCTTTCAGTAAAGTGATAGCCATTTTGTTCCCCCCTATTGACTTCCTCATTACCTCTCCAATTTAAAAAGCAAAACAAAGCCACACCGAATAGGGCCACTTTTGTAAATATACATTCAGTCTCAATCCTGAAGGATAGTACTATCTAAAAAAAAAAGAAGAAGAAATTTTGCAGGATAGGAGTCCAAATGGATGTTCAACTAGGCCTTAACCTTTGAAAACCTGCTGATATTGAATAGTCTTGTGCTGGTTGCCATGCCAACTGATACCAGAGGAACATTCTGCCGGGTGTTCATCTTCCAGAAAGCTTCACCAGATGTCTTCAACAAATTGCATGAAAAGCCTTCAGTGTGTCATCCTTGTTAGAAGGGTTGCTTTAAAAAAAAAAAATGACTAAAGAGATGTCCCTGTCTCCATGATAGATAAAGCTGAGCCATAAAATATGTAAACCTGCACTAGACTCAGAGTAAAGCAGTAAAATCTCTCCCTCCTTTCCCTTTCCCCTCCAAACTCCACTCTCCTTACTTCCTGTAGCAAGATTTTTAAAATATTTATGTTCTTATTTCTATGTGCAGCACAAGGATATTATGCTTCACAGCTGACATCGCCTGGCAGTGGAAACCTAGAAGCATCTGGCTGACAGGAGAGAACAAGAACAAGTTCATAAATTATTGATTTACATAAATCAACACTCTTTAAATATTGGTCTTTTGAAACTTCTTTTTCCCCTACCCCTCCTGAGGATTTTTAATCCAAATTGGATGCTTTTAGCTATATACCTCTCCCCTCCCCAACAGGTAATCATAAAATTTCAGATACACTACAACAAAAGTTGGAGACTGTGTAAATGTTGAGATTCCCACAAAGCCATTGCGTGGAACTACAATATCTGAACTGCAAAAGTCCAAACCATCATCAGACAGCAACAAAAAGGTAGTAGTGGTTGTTCTTCTTACTTTCGGAAGGCTTGTCCAAAGTTTTGCAATCTGGATCTGATAATCCTAATGTTTGGAAAACTACTTATTTGGAATCCTTGGCAACATTCAACAAGGCTGATCAATACCCATCCACACTGACCAAACTTGGAATATTTCAGAGATGGGGATAGATCAGATGTATTCAATAAGAACTGATAGCAAAAGTTTACAAATTCCAAAAATATACAAAAGAGGTCTTCACAGAGAGTTATTAAAGCACAACAGAAGCTATCTCTTCTCCCTCCCATTGGGAGAAAAAGAAAGTCTCACTTTGGGAGGAAAGCAGCTGAAAAAGGATTGGCTTGATTAAATCAATGTTTTACATATTATTTTAATTGATATATGAGGACATGAGATTGCATTAAAACCACTTTTGTGGCTCTTACAGAAATTCTACCTCTTTCTGGCTTGTAGCTAAGGATGCTTTTTTGTAGACAATTTATTATCTAATGCAAATAGCTTCTTTCAATATGTAGTAATTCTATGGTCATTTTTGTAATTCATGCATAATTACAAAGATTCAGGGTTTCATGTCCATTTGAAATTAAAATAATGTCAACAACAAGCAAATGGTTGTTTGTGCTTTCTCCATATTGATGTATAAAGTTAATAATGTTCTTTTTTTAGCACAACTGAGAATTAATGACACCATTAAAAGCTAATGATGGCAAATTATTTAACTCTCATTAAAATGCTTTTTTAAAGCAGCATTAAGCTGTAGCTTGTATAAGAAATTATGTTTCTATATGCATTTGGGCATAATCCATCTAGACTCTAGAGAATCTTTTATAACTACTCTTGCATAAACAGCTTCCTTCTACTGGAACCCATGTTTTCTAAGGGTTTCATCTGCATTTTGCAAGTTATATTTCATGAATTGGAAAAAAAATGAGAAGGTGTTTCATACAATTGATTAAGTTATATACAATTGTCATCCCTAATTTTGCATCCTTTCAGTGTATCAGATTATATTTTTCATAATGTGCAGCCAGGATAAAGAAGAACATTTGAAACACATTTTTAACGATGTTGCTATTCACACTTAGCTATTCTTAGAAGTAAGAATGAAACTGTCAGGTTTGCTTTTGATGAGATGTAATAAAATTTCTTTGGGTGGACTCAAAAACCTATTCAAGGTCATACTGAGGGAACCAATCAGGGAATGCCAGGTCTATAAGCTGTCCTGGGTAGTAGAAAAACATCCTAGAGCGGCTGCCTCCAACCTTGTGGGCACCAGGGACTGGTTCTGTGGAGAGAGGTTTTTCTGTGGACCAGAGGGGGCGTGGTTTTGTGTGCTGCCTGTATACTGCAGATGGGGCTTTGCTTGTTTGTGCAGACCGGTTGCTGACCTGCAGCGGACCGGTGCTGATCCATGGACTGGGGTTGGGGCCCCTGTCTTAGAGGAAAGTAGATGTAATAAACTTCCACATTGTTGCCATGAAAAATTACATGGACTTGTCCTTGAAGTCATTAGGAATCAGAATTAATAGGTTTGACTTTAGTTGGAAGGTCTGCCTGGTCTGTTTGCCTTTCATAATGTTCTGGTTATTTTTTATAAAGCAAAATTGTAACTGTATAGAAAAAAAAATCATAACTGTTTACATTCAGGTATATTTTTATATATGCATTCTTTGTACATAACTTTGTCTAATATATGCAGCTGCTAATTTAAATTGGCTGCCGTTTTGTAATGTCAATCAAATATTTATTTGGTTGTAGACCAGCAAATAGAATATAGAAATCACAGCTAATTAAATGGTAAAAATGTATGTGTATTCTAAAATTTCCAAAATACCTATTGTGCAGTACTTGGCTATGAAGTCATATTGATCTGATAACAACATTTTAAGATAAGGCAAAGTAGAATGACCAGGGTATTTAGTAAACTGTGGAAATAATAATTCCTAGCATGCTCCTGCATAGAGAGGATAGTAGAACATATCATGTTCTATCAATTCAATTATTCCACCACCACGTGGACACAGTTTTGACTCGAGGAGGATTATTTTGTATCTTCCTTCAGTAACAGCAGTTGGAAGGGCATTGAATTTGGCTATGTGACTGAGATATCTGGCTGGTTGGAAAAGAAGTGCAGGATGGCTCAAGAATGTTTTGGGTAAGAGCTGAGAAGTTGGCTTGCAATTCTAAATCAATGGCTCACTATATGAGATCAGTTAGAGCACCTTTGTACATCATAAAGGTGATAGTTGGCCATGAATAGCCATACAGCTACGGTTTGGCTTGTATTGCCTGGCTCCAAGAACACTGGTCATCAGAGGAGCCAAAAGGACCAGAAAGAAATAGGACTGAACTATAAACTTGGGCAGTGAAGGGTACATTAGCTCAAATTCTATGACAGAAGCTTTATAAATTAAAATCAACGAACTACTATAAGAAGCAACATTTTGGCCAGTTGCAAAGTTGGGTATTTTTCCCGGAAATAGCACCATTGCAGTTAACACTTGAGACAATATTTGAGCAATCCCAATTATAGTTCTGCACCAGCTCTGTTGAACTTAAAAACCATAAATGTCTGTACCCTTTCTGTCTGTATTACAGATGATTCTATGCTGCGTCAGTCAGTTGTATTTAAGTGGCTTACAAGATCATCAACATACAGGTCATAATCTTTATGACAAATAGTACTTGTCTGGCACACTACACATCCTTTTCATGACCCGTTTTCCTTGCTACCTTCTGGGAAGAGGCTTCGTAGTATCCGAAGCAGAACATCCAGATTCAATCACAATTTAGTTCCATACAGTATCAATCTTGTGAACTCTCAAGCTTCCTCTTTCCGCTATGTATTCAAGATGTACAGTGATTAATATTTATATGTATTTATATGTAAGGATGTAGGTATATACATATAGCATGTCTATATGTGTGTTATGTATGTGTCCACTTTTGAGAGCAGGCAAAAGAATTTCATTTTTAATGTGTGCCAGTGTGTCCACAGTAAAAAAATGACATTAAAGGTTATCTTATCTTATTTTATCATACTTATGAAAATATAAAATAATATATATATATCAATGTTCTCTGAAAAAGAAGGATCTTATGTAACTCCATGAATATCAAGTGACAAGGTGCAGTTTTATTTCAGGCAGTTGACCATTCTAGTGATGGCACAATAGGACTTTCAGTCTTGCAAGATTTTGTTAATGTAGCCTTACAACAAAGTAGTATTACCATAGTTTATCTAGTTGTGTCTCCTGTCTGGTTTATCTGGCTTACTTAGAGAAACTGCCTGGAATATGCTTTATGGATAAATATCTGCAAGTATTGGCACTTATCAAAACTATTATTTATTTACAACACTTCAAGTCCTTATCTTCCATTTCTGACTTTTAACTTCATGGTGACACATTACAGGGTAGGGAAGGGGAAAAAAATTACACCATGTTCAAACACTGCCAACATTTATACAATCTTCTTGTCTTCAATTATTTTTCCAATCCAAAAAAGCATAGAATAATAAAAAGTCTTTGCAGGGAGGTCACAAAGAGATCCTTATATAGCTGCACATGCTTAGAGTAGTTGTTTCTGCTTGATGCGATATTTCTTCAACGTATTTAAGATTAAACCTAGATTAGGGTATCCTAACAACAAACACAAAGTTAATTAGTCCTAACTAACAGCCAAGTTGTAAACAATGAGAGGTCAGCTGCACCCTCAGGAAAATGAACATTAGTGAGACGTTTTAAAGCACTGTCTGTTTTTATAGGCAGTGCAGAGAAAGGCTAAACCAATAAAATGTGATCTTTCCCTTCTGCATTTTAATAGTAGCCCCTAAAGGACAGAGCATATCCCTCCGCTTTGATGACAAAACTTTGCACCAAGCTAATAATGATATGTAGGTAAAGAAAATTACTGTCATTTCACTTTGATCCTGACCACTGAATGTAACAAGCAAATAGCAGTCAAGCCCATGTCAGTTGCCAGCATCTTCTGGGAGGTCATATCCCAGTGCGGACAATAGAATACTCTTCAAAGGTCACTTTGAGGTTTACACAGTTTACACAATGTGATAATTCTTAAAGATTTCAAACAATTATGTTTGTGGGCAGGGGACTCGCAAGGTCCTAACAACAAGAGTAGCCAGAAGAAGAAAAAGTGTCAGAGAAATTATTTGGAAATGCTAGATATGAGCATATGTTGTTGATTATGACTTCATTTTCTTTTGAATCTTCTTTGGTTCCATGCCATAAGTGCATGGCCTTGGAGTTTTATAGTTCTGAAATAGCCTTATCATTTGGTGAAGGCTATTTCTGACCACTGAATGTAACAAGCAAATAGCAATCAAGCCCATGTCAGTTGCCAGGATCTTCTGAGAGGTCAAACAAACTCTGCAAATTTTAAGTCAGAAGGCTTTTCAAAGCTTTTCCTTGCTAGGACCTCCTACTCAGAGAATCTCAGCATTATGCACTGCAATGAACTTAGTAAATGAACAAATAACAGAGTGCAAAAAATTCCTCTAGCTCTCCAGAATTCATGTAATTTGCATAAGGATTTCAATTTAATGACTTCTCATGACTATGGGAACTTATGTAATAAGATGAATGTTTTCATTTAAATAACCATAAGCCTTTTCTAGACCATGTTGACTCAATTACTGAATTCAAATACAAAAATCAAAATACAGGGAGTTCTTGACTTATAACCTCAATTGAGTCCCACATTTCTGTTGCTAAGCATGGCAGAGACATTTTTTGACATTTTTTGACTTTTTTTGTCATGTTGTTAGGTGAATCATTACAGTTGTTAAGTGAATCCTGCAGTTGTCAAGCAACTCTGGCTTCCCTCATTGACGTTACTTGTGAGAAATTCCCTAGGAAAGTTGCAGATGACAATCCCAGGAGCTAAGGGCTCTGAACTCATTGTAAATACATGGCAGATGCCAAGCATTGAAGTTTGATCACATGACTGTGGAGATGCTGCAATGGTCATAAGTGTGAAAACTGGTCATGAGTAACTTTTTTCAGTGCTGTTGTAACATTCAATGGTTATCTTAGTTATTCAGAAGTGCTCCTGGACAGAGGCAAAC